>NC_134897.1:42711839-42760195 GCF_041734735.1 Babylonia areolata
GGTAAGGGCTCTTCATTCAAAATGTTTCCATTACCGCCACGTCCTATGACATATACCTTTCCCCTGACACATTCCTGTATAGACACTGCTGTTTATGGTAAGGGCTTCATCAGTCAAAATGTTTCCATTGCCGAAACGTCCTATGGCATATACCCCTTTCCCCTGATAAAAATCCTGTATAGACACTGCTGTTTATGGTAAGGGCCTCTTCATTCAAAATGTTTCCATTACCGCCACGTCCTATGACATATCCCTTTCCCCTGACACATTCCCTGTGAGTGTCGCGGGTGGGTGCTATTTTACTTCATAACAGGAAATGGCGGGTTGGTGAAACGGGGCAAACTCTCAAGAAGCCAGTCAAATAGTAGAACTGGGTCATCACAATTTTAATTATAATGACATAATGACAGTGCACTTCTGTGAATGGTGCAACAAAATTATGAACCCAAAATGGTTCCATTGTCAGATTACGTTTTACTCTTTTTTTTTAATTTATTCCTTATTTGCAAAACTTTGTACTTTTATCTGATGTGCTGACATAATAATCATTTTGTCATTTTCATTTTGAAGAGGAGCTTCTGAATGGTACGAAAGTTACAGTGGTACACACATCTACAATATTCTGTCGAATTGTCAATCTGAATATAAGGAGATTTTTTTTAACGGGTCCTGCATATCTAAAACATTTGATTTTAAAATATGTCTCAATGCATAGAACGGCTACACTGTTTAGCACGCAGTGTGAAGGTCATGCACATTCTACAATCGCCCAACTAGTGTCAGTCGAATTTAATCCAGCATCAAAATTCTCCAAAGTCTCTGGACAAGCCTTGAAATGAAGACGTATTCCTGCATCCAAGTATTGTTTATGTAAGTCCCATCGAATTCGCATTCAAAACTTATTATACTGTAACATTTACAGGTCTAGTTTAAGGATCATTTTGCCACGTGTCTCACGTGTTGTGCTGTGTGTGTGTGTGTGTGTGTGTGTGTGTTCACAGGAATGTTCACGTCCACCTTCAGACGGGAAGCGAGGAAATGGAGGAGGTGTATCTGCAAGAGGTTCCAGAAACTGACTCAGTGACGTCACATGACGTCACCTGACCTGGTGATGACGAAACCGGTGTTGTTGTAAGAGACTGACTGCAGGGGTGTGGGATTCCCCTAACTCGTGAAAAGAACACCGCGGTGAACTGTGTAACACGTGCAACTGCAGTTCGCTCGGTGACGTCACATAGGTGGATTTTGAACTGTGTGCAGAAAATGATAGGGGACGGCTGGTTTTCACTGTGACGTCATATCATTGTATGTCAGACGTGTGTCGTGTGGGAAAGGCAGAGGAACTCTGAGTATTTGCTCATTGACATCATCAGCATGAATTACTGCGCGCATTTTGTGTGAGAAAACACAAAGAACAGCTGAATGTGGTTCGTTTTTGAACATTAAACATTTTTGTGTGCAAGACAGATGACAGCTGATTTTAGCTCAGTGACACCCAAAATATCATTATCGTCCTCGTAAAATGTGTTTTCTTTATTGAATTATTAATATTGACGTCGAAAAGCTTTATTCTCTGTTTGTCTACTGTGTTCAATTATCAATGTATGAAGATAAAGCGTTTATTGGCTTCGCTTTGCTGTTCATTCCCACGTTATGTCATCACGTATTGTGTTTCATTCCATTTATTCTTCCCGATTTTTTTTTTTTTTTTTAACGCTGAGCAGGCTTGCTCTGTGGAGACACTGCATACATGTATATTTCTTTCCCTGCGTCATGTTTTACAGGGAGGTGGGGTTGGAGAAAAGTTTCGTTGATCGCTGGATTTCGGTGGGAAGTAGGGGACTACATGAGTGAGATAAATAAATAATTAATGTATAGATAAATAATTGATTCACAGCCATCCACATATAAAGATCACACCAGAGTTCGGTGTCATGCCGTTAAGGAAGTTTTTGCGTGAGTGCGAACCACATTCAAGGTGGCACCATAGACGATGTTACACTGTTGTCGATGTTATTGCGAAGTGGGAACCAGTACTCTTAACACCCCTATGGGAACCAGTACTCTTGACATCCCTATGGGAACCAGTACTCTTAACACCCCTATGGGAACCAGTACTCTTGACACCCCTATGGGAACCAGTACTCTTAACACCCCTATGGGAACCAGTACTCTTGACAACCCTATGGGAACCAGTACTCTTAACACCCCTATGGGAACCAGTACTCTTGACAACCCTATGGGAACCAGTAGTCTTAACACCCCTATGGGAACCAGTACTCTTGACACCCCTATGGGAACCAGTACTCTTAACACCCCTATGGGAACCAGTACTCTTGACACCCCTATGGGAACCAGTACTCTTGACACCCCTATGGGAACCAGTACTCTTAACACCACTCTTGACAGCCCTATCTGCCGAACAATTTCCAAGGGATAGTACCACGGCCAGAACTGTTCCTTGACACATTGTGCCCTCTAAGCTCTGTCCGAGAGCTTCAGAACGCTATCTGACGCACAGCAAAGCATTTCTCATGCTGAGCATAGTGAAGTATTTGTTCCAAGAGGAAACTAACCCACGCTATTCAGTTTACTGATGTGTCTGTCAGTTTGTCTTTGGGTACTTTAGGTTATGCACGAATAAACTAGCTCTGATAATTTTTATGTCAACATCTTTCAGGAGGCAGAGAGAGTTTGTAAGGAACTTACCTGTGAAGAACGGATCAGCTGAGAATGATGCAACAAAGGACCCTCGTGAAAAGAAACATCGCATTCCGGTTTGTTGAACACTTTTTTTTTAAGGTGTAACAGAACAGCCACTTGGATGACACGGTGTTATAAACAGGTCAAGGTAGATTTATGATCCCTGAATCGAGTTGTAAAAGAGCTTTAAACATGCCAGGTTAGGGATATATCTAAGGAATTGAACATGTTTCAACCGGTGTCCTCTAAATGATTTGCGTATTCGTCATGGGAAATCCCTATCTTTCCTTACCAGTTTCCGCTGTTCGTGTATGTTTGGGTTCCATATTGTACTGAGCCACAGGCCAGTGAATGTTTGGGTTGTTCCATGTTGCATTATGTGATGATGTGAGTGTATGTTTGGGTTGCTCCATATTGTATTGTCTCACGATATGAGTGTATGTTTGGGTTGTTCCATATTGTATTGTGTGACAATGTGAGTGTATGTTTGGGTTGTTCCATATTTTATTGTGTGACAATGTGAGTGTATGTTTGGGTTGTTCCATATTGTATTGTCTCACGATATGAGTGTATGTTTGGGTTGTTCCATGTTGCATTATGTGACGATGTGAGTGTATGTTTGGGTTGTTCCATATTGTACTGTGTGACGATGTGAGTGTATGTTTGGGTTGTTCCATATTGTATTGTGTGACAATGTGAGTGTATGTTTAGGTTGTTCCATATTGTATTGTGCCACGATGCCAGAATTCAAACCGTAGTTTTTTTGTAACTCTAATGCGTCCTTTTGCTTTGATTAAACCCCCCACCCCCCCACCCCCCCACCCACCCCCCACCCAAAAAAAATTAAACAGACCCCAAGCCTTCCCACCTCTGCATCTGTTACAGATATCGTTACTTTTGCCGATCCGTTTTTCATTACTATTAGCAATATCCTATCCATTCCACCCATTCTTGAACATAATCATCATCGGCCTGAATTCAACGACAGCAAAATACCTCGTTAAGCCTCGTATTTTCGCTGTCAATATTCACAAGCTAATGTTAGTCATCTTCTTAGTGGAGTGATGGCCTAGAGGTAACGCGTCCGCCTAGGAAGCGAGAGAATCTGAGGGCACTGGTTCGAATCACGGCTCAGCTGCCGATATTTTCTCCCCCTCCATTAGACCTTGAGTGGTGGTCTGGACGCTAGTCATTCGGATGAGACGATAAACCGAGGTCCCGTGTGCAGCATGCACTTAGCGCACGTAAAAGAACCCACGGCAACAAAAGGGTTGTTCCTGGCAAAATTCTGTAGAAAAATCCACTTCGACAGGAAAAACAAATAAAAACTGCACGCAGGAAAAAATACAAAAAAAAATGGGTGGCGCTGTAGTGTAGCGACGCGCTCTCCCTGGGGAGAGCAGCCCGAATTTCACACAGAGAAATCTGTTGTGATAAAAAAAAGGAATACAAATTCTTGTGTTCCCCGGTGACTGTGCACATGGTGCCAGAGATTCATCTCTCCGCCAGCTCTCGTCAACGCTTTCCCCAACCTCCAGTATACCCTCCAGCCTGAGAAGAGATTCGTTTCATCATCCCAGTGGATACCATTTCTGCAGGCACCATAGTACTAGTATCAAAACGATTGCTTGTTGAATTGAAATCGTTGGCTGAACAAAACAGGATCACTAGTTTAGAGTATCAAGTGACTGGTTGTTGCACTGAAATCATTACCACCACTATAGATACATCACTATAAGCGACGGGAGGGGCATCATAGTGATGAAAGCACATCGACATTCAATGTGAGGCTCCTGGGTTTGATCCAGGCAGCATTTTATGGTGAAAAGCTGTGTACAAATGCTATGTCGCTTGTGCCAACAACACATAAATGTGCGTACGTTTGCAGAATATCGAATACCCACGTTACAGAGGTTATAATCCATGTCAGAGGGCGGCGGATTGTGTAAACGAAATGGTACCCACAGCACGATTTGTAATCTTGGCACACACTGTCACTATAATATTGAAATGGACATGATAAACCGTGAGCAAACGCTTTGTGTGTGTATGTGCGCGCGCGCGCGCGCGTGTGTGTGTGTGTCACTCTCTCCCTCTCTCTCTCTCTCTCTTGCTCCCAAACCAGAAACAGATTGACCATCCTCCAGTCTCTGGACGATTTCAGTGTCACGTGATGTATATATATATATATATATATATATATATATATATATATATGTATGTATGTATGTATATATATATATATATAGAGAGAGAGAGAGAGAGATGTGTGTGTGTGTGTGTGTGTGTGTGTGTGTGTGTGTGTGTTTACCATGGCGTAAGCCTCCATAACAAGACGACTTAGTTCACTGTAGTTGGTTCTCGGTTGTGACCTGTGTGTAGGATAGAATTAATATAATGTACTTCAGTCAGTCTGGCTCACAGTCAGTCAGTTCCCGAGTGTCTCGCCCTCAATACAAGAAGCATGGAAACAAAACGAACACACACTTTGAAGCAAAAGACACTATTCCTTAATTACATCTATAGAAGGGTTTAACTATCAGTGACTGGTACGAGTGGCCAGCAGTGATATTTTGGGCGTGATTTTAATTCTTTATCTCTCTCTGTCTCTCTCTCTCTCTGTGTCTCTGTCTCTCTCCCTGTGTCTCTCTCATCTGTCTCTCTCACTCTCTCTGTCTCTCTCTTTCTCTACCTGTCTCTCTCCCTCTCTGTCTCTCTGTGTGTATCTCTCTCTGTCTCTCTCTCTTCCTCTCTCTGTCTCTCTGTCTCTCTCTCTGTGTCTCTGTCTCTCTCTCTGTCTCTGTCTCTCTCTGTCTCTCTCTGTCTCTGTCTCTCTCTCTCTGTCTCTGTTTCTCTCTCTCTATGTCTCTCTCTGTCTCTCTCTCGCTCTCGCTCTCTCGGTCTCTCTCTGTCTGTCTCTCTCTCTCTGTCTCTCCGTGTATGTGTCTCTGTCTCTGTCTCTGTCTGTCTCTCTCTCTCTCTCTCTCTCTCTCTCTCTCTCTCTCTCTCTCTTTGTGCTGACGATAAAAGCTGAAGTACCTGGTGACTGGCCGTGTGCCGTGACAAGCACATGAAACAGGACAGGGGTATCGGGATCTATCGATCGTCGTTCACTCCGGGCAACGCCTTAGAGTCACGTTTCAACCTTGCACACTGAGGGGGAAAAAAAAAAAAAAAAAAAAAAAAAAAAAAAACACCACAGTGGTAGATTTCTGGAAATCCAACAACTTAAGATGACATTTACGAGTTTCTTATGAGATGACGGTATCAGTTTTGCATTCCATGGATGTCTCTACATATTGGGCTGTTTGTGTGCTTTGTTGTTGTTGTTGTTTTCTGGGGGAGAAGATGAGGGTTTGAACGGAGCTGGCTTGAGTATTTTGCAGGATATTGACCTGTGTGTGTGTGTGTGTGTGTGTGTGTGTGTGTGTGTGTGTGTGTGTGTGTTCGGTTTGACATCACTGGTAATACCTGCATTTAGCAGCGTTGCTTTCAGAGGAGTTTGGAGATGTGTGTTAAGAAATGCCTTTTCAGTCTTTATTGTTCTTCAAGGACTGGGTGGTACACGTGACAGCGTGCAGTGTGCTTACTGCGTCTTCACCAGTTCTTCCCTGGGTCAGTCTTGAATTCTCTTCTACGATTCTGTATACTTACATGTGTTACAAATTGTGAACCACCCTCACCCAACTCTTTTTTTTTTTCTTCCCCACACTGACATATCTTTACATCTCTGTCTGTCTATCTGTCTCTGTCTCTCTCTCCCCTCTGTCTCTCCCTCTCTCTGTCTTTCACATAATGTGTCTGTCTGTCCATATCCCTGTTACCCGTCGCCTTATTTGCTTTTATGTCTCTTACATCTGTGTTTAAAATTTTATCGTTACTTTTCTGTGTTAATTTCACTTGAATCATTCATGTGTAGCATTTATGCTAGGGTTTTGTTGTTGTTTTTCCCTTGGTGTGTGTGTGTTAGTGTGCGTGTGTGTGTGTGCGCGTGTGTGCGTGTGTGTGTTACTCGCTTCCGTTCCGTACAGATGTGAGCGATGTTGTGTCTCTCAGTTTGACGCTGTGTTATACTCGTACATTATACATGTATTAAGTATTCAGTATAACTACATTTATATGCGTACATGTTTGTGTGTCTCTTAGAACAACGGCAGATGTGTAAGTCGGCCAAAGTGCTAATATCTTCACCGTTGGAAAATAAAGATTCATTCATTCATTCATTCATTCCCTCTGATCTCCTCAACATCAAAGCCATCCAAGCTGCCTGCATCCCATCTCTTCGTCTTCTTCGTCGTCGTCATCATCATCGTCTTTTGGGTTCGTGGGCTACGACTCCAAGCTGATTCGTGTCTGCGTGTGGGCTTTTACGTGTACGAGGACTCTTCAGTAAGTTCCGAGACGTGACGTAACTTATGAAGTGACGAAAGAAAATATTACGTCATGATGTTCGCCACTTTCGTCATGTAGTTTCAAGACATCCGGCGGTTGAATCTTAAACTTGCGTCTGAGAAGTGGCGACGGAATATAGGTCTTTGAATACGATCCGGAAACCAAGCCACAGCTGGCTGTGTGGGTCTTTCCCATGTGAGGACCCACCCGTAAGGTTCAAAAGATCAAGCGGTGCTGGGTTTCTTCTTCACGTCTGGCCATGTAGCCACCATGCCTGTCGAGGACAGAGAGAAACGATGACGTCCAGCTGGTATCATATTACTCACTGCTTATTACCCAATGTCTTAGAGGAAGGGTGGTGCAAACGCCACCAACGTACGAGTTCTCACGGGCCTCCTGCTTCGTCATGACAACACCAGCACCCACACTGCGGCAGCGACTGTGGACTTTCTGGTCGAAAACAACGTGAAATTTTGTATTGTATTTTGTATTGTATTGTATTTCTCTTTTTGTCACAACAGATTTCTCTGTGTGAAATTCGGGCTGCTCTCCCCAGGGAGAGCACGTCGCTATACTACAGCGCCACCTTTTTTTTTTTCTTTTTTTTTCCTGCGTGCAGGTTTTTTGTTTGTTTGTGTTTTTCGAAGTGGATTTTTCTACAGAATTTTGCCAGGAACAACCCTTTTGTTGCCGTGGGTTGATTTACGTGCGCTAAGTGCATGCTGCACACGGGACCTCGGTTTATCGTCTCATCCGAATGACTAGCGTCCAGACCACTACTCAAGGTCTAGTGGAGGGGAAGAAAATATCATTGGCTGTGCCGTGATTCGAACCAGCGCGCTCAGATTGTCTTGCTTCCAAGGCGGACGCGTCACCTCTAGGTGACTAGGTCTAGGTCACCTCTCATCCACCTTACTCGCCAGACCTGGCCCTCCTGTGACTGGTTTCTGTTCCCCTACGTCAAGAAGCAGCTAGCTGCGGGGGAAAGAAAGTTCCAGACCTCTGGAAATGCCCGGGCTCATTTTGAAGGAGTTATCTTCACCACTCCCAGTCAACGTGGTCATGTGCCTTGAACAGTGGTTTGAGAGGAAGTATATCAGAGCTGAGGGGGGGGGGTTCTTCGGGAAACTGGACTGGTCTGCTTGCCGGTAGTTGCTCTCAGAAAGCTTCATCTCAGAACTTATTGAACAACCCTCGTATGGCAGTATTTACCCAGCCTTGTAGGCAGCCATACTCCCGTCTTCGGGGGTGGGCAGGCATGCTGGAGGTTGTTCTCCTTTCCAGAATCCAGCGAACTTGGATATGAATAAGGGGATCTTAAACGTGCGTATACACACGAATGGGGTTCAGGTCTGTGCATATGCTGACCTGGGACAATGTTTGTCCCTTAATTAAAAGGATTTTTTTTTCAATGTAGAGCGAGTTCAGCTCCAGTTCAGTTTGGGGGTGTTCGGGTTGTTGTTTCTTTTTTTCTTTTCTTTTTTTTTCTTGTTTTTCTTTTGTTTGTTTTGTTTTTACTGGTGATGGGGGGGGGGGTTAAGGTATTGGGGGTATTTTGTCGTTCTTTTTAAAGTATTCGGGTATTTTGTGGTATTTTTGTTGTTGTTTCTTTGGTATTCGGGGTATTTCTGTGGTATTTTTGTTGGTTTTTTTTTTAAGTGTTCGAGGTATCATTGTGGTATTTTTGTTGGGTTTTTTTTTTGTTTTTGTTTTTAAGTATTCGGGGTATCATTGTGGTATTTTTGTTGTGTTTTTTTTAAGTATTCGGGGTATCATTGTTTCTGTGGTATTTTTGTTGTTGTTGTTTTTTAAGTGTTCGAGGTATCATTGTGGTATTTTTGTTGTTGTTGTTTTTTAAGTGTTCGAGGTATCATTGTGGTATTTTTGTTGTTGTTTTTTAAGTGTTCGAGGTATCATTGTGGTATTTTTGTTGTGTGTTTTTTTAAAGTATTTGGGGTATCATTGTGGTGTTTTTGTGTTGTTGTTTTTTTTAAGTATTCGGGGTATCATTGTGGTATTTTTGTTGTTTTTTTTTTTAAGTATTCGGGGTATCATTGTGGTATTTTTGTTGTTTTTTAAGTAGTCGGGGTATCATTGTGGTATTTTTGTTGTTGTTTTTTAAGTAGTCGGGGTATTTCTGTGTGATTTTTAAGGCTTTCAAGGCCTGATCGACGTGTTTCTTCGCATGGTGGTAAGGCATCTGCTTCCCTTTCTAGGAATGATGGGGAAGTCATACATCGTGCACATGGGGAAATCATACATCGTGCACATGGGGAAGTCATACATCGTGCACATGGGGAAATCATACATCGTGCACATGGATCACTCCTCACTGTTTGATGCCTCCTTGAAACTGAAACTTGAAGGTTTTATCATGTTGTTCTGAATACGATGATGATGATGATGATGATGGTGATTATTAGCCTCTGGGAACAGTTTCGGCTTTCTGGTCAGCTCTGGGCAGTTGGTTGTTGTAGTAATTTTGGGTGGGTTTTTTTGTGTGGGTTTTTTTTTTTTTTTTTTTGGTTGGTGTTGTTTTCTTCTTTTTTTGGGGGGGGGCGTGGGGGGGTTGTTGTTGTTTTTTTTTGGGGGGTGACGTTTTCATGTCGAAGTCAAATGGTTGTAGTATTTTTTTTGGCGTTTTCTTGTCAATGTCAGATTGATGTATTATTTGTTTTTGGCATTTTCATGTCGAAGTCATGATTCATTGTTTTCTTTCTTGTTCTGTTTTCGTACTGGTCTGACCGTTTTCAAAATTGCAGCAAGGACACAGCTTTATAGTCCTTGCTCTGTGTGTGTGTGTGTGTGTGTGCATGTGTGTGTGTGTGTGTGTGTGTGTGTGTGTGTGTGTGTGTAAGGAAGGACAAGAGCTGATGTCGTTTGTTCACTCCTGTCATTACACCTTGCTGTGTACTGTCGTCACGATACCGATCCGAATGGTGTTAACACAAAAGTGTCCTTGGTGTGTCCGTGGTTTTCTGGTGAAGACTTGTGTCCTTTCTGTTATCTTGTGAGTAAACGAAAGAGTTTGCATCATCAGATTGCTGTGGCGGTTTTCTTGCTCTGTGTGTGTGTGTGTGTGTGTGTGTGTGTGTGTGTGAACATGAACATTCACTAAACTGCCTGTTGTCGTGGAATATTGTGTATCTTAATTCTATGCAGGGTACAAGAAACATACTTGCGCAATATACATTTATTTCGATTCGCATTCGCAATTCCATGACAGTATCAAATGTATACGCACAAGTCTACCTACGCGTGCGCTCATGTACGATCTACATACGTTAGTCACATGCACACACACACACACACACACACACACCACACACACACACACACACACACACACACACACACACCACACACACACACACACACACACACACACACACACAAACTAATTCACTGACTCACTCACTCAAACACAGCGCTCAGACTAGGAACTCACCACAACTAATGAGTGTGTCGTCTGGAAAGCAGGTACATTATTTTTAACAATCAATAAATGACAGAAAACGAGAAAACTGGCCAGCCATTTGCGTTTAAACCGAACAAGATATAAATGCATGAATGTAGTGTTTTGAAACCGACCATCGTGCCTATAACAGTGAGAAGTCAACACGAATGACAGGAGAAAAGAGAGGCGAAGGCCAAAATCTCAGTGGCTGACCTGGCTCTTCATTCAAGGGAAGCAACCCATAAACGGTTTCTATTGCGTTAGTGAATGGGGAGTTTTTCCCCGTGAATCGTTTCCTTCCCTGTCTGTGTAAGCCTCCCCTACAAACAGGCGAGTCCATCCGATTGACCGAAGTATACAGGATGCGAGAACACAGCTGTTACTGTCATAACGTTAAAACACCTTCTTTATTGATTTATCAATTTGTGTGTGTGTGTGTGTGTGTGTGTGTGTGTGTGTGTGTGTGTGTGTCACTTTGTTCTCTCTCTTTGAGGGCTGGATTTAAAAAAAGCAGCTGTGCTTTCTCCACTACCCTCGTGAAAAAAAAATTCGTTTCGTTTCGTTTCCTCTCTGTCTCTCTCTGTCTCTCTCTCTCTTCTGGCCGTCGACGGGTAAGGACGTGTTTCCAGGAGCTCCGCAATTCCGACGGATTTGAGGTGTAATACAGTGATTTTAGCTTAAAAAAAAAAAGACCTAGGTGTGTGTGGTGATCTATTCGGGCTGTGTGAAGGATCACCCGATTCTATTCAGTGGTGTGCCAGGGTTTTTTTTCCGATTTAAAAGGGAAAAAAAAAAGCAAATATCTTAGTTAAATTCTTTTGCCACACTCCACGCTGTGCTACGTGTGACGCTCCAGTGCTCTCGGTAACTAGGACAACAGACAGTGCGGATCAGCCTCCACTAGACACTTCCTGAGAGAGTTGAGCTCAACATGTAGTGTGCCTGTCTGAACCTCGGCAGACAGGCAGTTCACAATGGGTTAGTGTGTGTTTGTGCGAGTGTGCTTAGAGATGCCAAAGGCTCAGTTAAACCTCCCCCATCCCATGTGTACATAGCACCACTTCACCAAAGGACAATGGAACTGAGTGAGGACCAAGGCCCTGAAGAGGCCACCTACTCCAGTGAATCTCAACCAATCGAAATGACCACCAAATCAGACTTTATCCAGAGGACTTACACTTGCTCACTGGCTGAAATTTTTGCATGGTCAGACCTCTTAGTGCACAGATTCCAGTGCTTAGGGAACACAGACAAAAACATCATAATCACTGAAAAATACTTTGACCAGAACGACAAACTGCTAGATAAACCTGTAAAAACCCACTGCAGAAGATACGACGCGGCCATTCCAGTCTATTCCAGAAAACATTTTAAAAAATAACATTACGTGCCTTTTTCAACAAACAAAAGGACATCACAATCACACTGTACCTGAAGAACAAGACAAACAGTGGAACGATACTGGTGCAGGGCAGAGGATGTCCGGAGTGGGCAGATAAAGAATTCCCGATCTTAGAGACAATAGTTAAAGACATGGTGGCATCGCCCGAAGGTCTGTGGCGTGAATCATTATTATCGGTGCCAATGCACTTGTGTGATGATGCCCCCACAGCGGAGCCACCACAGGCGGAAGACACACCCAGTGACAGCACAGATGTCAAACTGCCCCACAGAGGCAGTCCCACTAACAAGAGAAGGAAGCAGCGTCGCCAAGTCACAGTGTCTTCCCCCGTTAGTGGCCGAACCCGCACTCGTACCACACCAACTGCCTGTGTCACTCCATCAGTGTTAAACAGACTGACGCAACTGCAGCTAGAACTTCAGGAACTTTCAAACACCCAAACCAACTTCCAGAGCCAGGTCTTATGCATCAGCGAAGACATAAAAACATCTACAAAAAAACGAACTTCGACCAATTATAAAAGACAAACATGAAGAATTGAAACAACACATAGAATCTTTAGAAACACGTTTAGCTAATGTTGAAAAACAAAATGTACAATTAATGAAGGAAAACCAGTCACTCAAAACACAAATGGGGACAATGCAAGAAACCATCAAAAAGATGAAACCAAAACCAACCACTAACACAGACACCCAGACACTCCCCATTGAAGCCACAGCTCAACAGGTCAAACCACACTCGAAGCCCTCTCAGACAATGCAGACAAACACTGAAAATGAAATTGTGAAGGAAAACACACAATCCACTACCCACATCACACCTACAACCCCCACAGATGCACACCAACCACCCACAGAAACCAGCCAGACAAACCCAGCCCCAATTCCAGCCCACATTCAAGACACTTCCCTTAATTACAACATCACTACAGCTAACAGTTTCTCAGTGTTGAGGGAAGACACATCTGAGGACGCATCCACCAACCACAACACAAATACCCAAGTAGACCCAAAATCAAAACACACAACAAAGTGAGTATGTTTTAACCCGGTGTTCGGTTGTCTGTGTGAGTGTGTGTGTCTGTGTGTCTCTGTGTGTGTGTCTGTGTGTTCGTGGTAAAGCATTTTCTCTGCAAATACTTTGTCAGTCGACACCAAATTAGGCATAAAAATAGGAAAAATTCAGTTCTTTTTAGTCATCTTGTTTAAAACAATATTGCACCTCTGGGATGGGCACAAAAAAATAAAAAATGAAGCCTAATTATATGCAAACTGCATTTACTGTTATATTTATATTTTTTGTATTCTCTAAACTTGGCACTTTGATCTGATATTCTGACCCAACAACAAGAGCAGTCATAATTATCATTTTTTGTTCAAACAGGAACTTCTTTTGCTAAGCATGGAAGTTTTATTTATTTTGCAAACGTTTTGGTGCAGATAGTAAAAAAGGGAAATTACTCTAATTAATGCTAGGGGACTTAATTTGCTTTAAACTGATCTTTCTCATCTTAAACATTACATTTTGAAACAAGAGAGGCAAGGCCTTCAAGACTCACTTGTGATGCACTTTTTTTAAAAATCCAAGCTTTTTATGTATTGAGTATAATTTCAAAATGTAATGTTTAAGATGAGAAAGATCAGTTTAAAGCAAACTAAGTTCCTCCAGCAGAGTAATTTCCCTTGTTTTACTGTCTGCACCAAAACGTTTGCAATAAACAAAACTTCCATGCTTAGCAAAAGAAGTTCCTGTTTGAACAAAAAATGATAATAATGACAGATCTTTTGTTGGGTCGAATATCAGATCAAAGTGCCAAGTTTAGAGAATACAAAAAATATAAATATAACAGTAAATGCATTATACTCAATACATAAAAAGCTTGGATTTTTTAAAAGTGTATCACAAGTGAGTCTTGAAGGCCTTGTTTATTTTTTTGAGCCCATCCCAGAGGTGCTATATTGTTTTAAACAAGATGACTAAAAAGAACTGAATTTTTCCTATTTTTATGTCTAATTTGGTGTCAACTGACAAAGCATTTGTAGAGAAAATGTTAAAGTTTACCACACACACACACACACTGACAACCGAACACCGGGTTGAAACATAGACTAATTTTGTTTACACAAGTGAGTCAACAAACAAAAAAAGTGACACAAGAAAAAAGGACGCGGAAGAACCCAGCAGGCAGGCCACAAAACAAGTCTACGTACCGACGCGTCCCGACCGTCACTGGCCAAAGGGAAGAAGTTGCGACACAGCAGAACATACAGCAGCACACAGCCCACACATCCGCCGCCATGGCGTACTGAGTGCGGTACCCCAGCATGACTTCCGGGGCCCTGTAGCTGGGGATTCCCATTGTCCGGCGGTACGTCTGGAAACGAAACACACAGCGCGCGCACACACACACACACACACACACACTGCTGTATAGCTGCAACTTTGCTGCCATTTCTTCTCATGACACACACAATGGTGTGGAAAAATTAC
Source organism: Babylonia areolata (assembly GCF_041734735.1). NCBI lineage: Eukaryota > Metazoa > Mollusca > Gastropoda > Neogastropoda > Buccinidae > Babylonia > Babylonia areolata. Next base: position 42,726,287 of record NC_134897.1, read on the forward strand.
ATGTGCTGTACCGTTATGTTTCTCTGGTGTATTTCTAATGTATACATAATGCTGTGTTCAGCAAGGTTTCTGTTGTACATCTCAAACGCACACACAATTAGATACACCTTATTTTAACCCACAGACAATAATATGATTATGCAACAAGGTTACTTCAGAAAAGCTAATACACTTGCTTCGGTAAATCTCAGACACAAGTACACAAGTCTTCAGGAAAGCTCATACACACTTACATGCTTCGGTATATCTCAAACACAGAGAGAGAGAGAGAGAGCAAGGTTTCTCTGGATCATCTCAAGCACACAATGCCACACAACAGATATGTTTCTTCATCAACGTCTAACGAGAAATACCAGACAGGCAGACTTACCAGGGGGGTGTTCTCACTGGGGAGTTTCTGTGACAGCCCAAAGTCACACACTTTCAGACTGCCCGGGTCCTCCGACGCCATGAGGAAATTGTTGGGCTTGACGTCTCCATGAAGGATTCCTTTACTGCCCAGGTATTCAAAGGCCGCCAGCATCCGAGCAGCCAGCACCTTAAATACTCTCAAGTCCACTCCCCCTGGATGCAGAGTGTGCACCCACTTCTCCAGATTACACTGCATTCGGTCAAAGACCAGACAGTGTCGGTCTTGGTCTTTGTATATGGCGTGGAAATGGACTGCTCACAGAACACACACACACACACACACACACACACACACACACACACGCACGCACGCACGCACACACACACAATCGTCTGTTCATAAACACGCATGGAAAACAGGCGAAAGTGTCTTCTCCCTGTGTCTCGTCTCGTCTCGTCTCTTCCTCCATCTCTCACACATCCAACCATCCAAAAACCAGTACTACATCAGGTGTTGTGTGTGTGTGTGTGTGTGTGTGTGTGTGTCATAAGAAAAGAACTCAGTTGACTCGATCACCACCCTACCCCCACCCACACACGTCACTCACACGGAAGAAAGACATGGGTGTTGACAGAGTTTGCTTTCTCAATGGGGTGTCACTGCTTTCTCAATGGGGTCACTGCTGCTTTCTCAATGGTGTCACTGCTGCTTTCTCAATGGGGTCACTGCTTTCTCAATGGGGTGTCACTGCTTTCTCAATGGTGTCACTGCTTTCTCAATGGGGTGTCACTGCTTTCTCAATGGGGTGTCACTGCTTTCTGTATGGTGTCACTGCTTTCTCAATAATGGTGTCACTGCTTTCTGTATGGTGTCACTGCTTTCTCAATAATGGTGTCACTGCTTTCTCAATGGTGTCACTGCTTTCTCAATGGTGTCACTGCTTTCTCAATGGGGTGTCACTGCTTTCTGTATGGTGTCACTGCTTTCTCAATGGTGGTGTCACTGCTTTCTCAATGGGGTCACTGCTTTCTCAATAATGGTGTCACTGCTTTCTGTATGGTGTCACTGCTTTCTCAATGGGGTGTCACTGCTTTCTCAATGGGGTCACTGCTTTCTCAATAATGGTGTCACTACTTTCTCAATGGGGTCACTGCTTTCTCAATAATGGTGTCACTGCTTTCTCAATGGGGTGTCACTGCTTTCTCAATGGGGTCACTGCTTTCTCAATAATGGTGTCACTGCTTTCTCAATGGTGTCACTGCTTTCTCAATGGTGGTGTCACTGCTTTCTCAATGGGTGTCACTGCTTTCTCAATGGTGTCACTGCTTTCTCAATGGTGTCACTGCTTTCTCAATGGGGTCACTGCTTTCTCAATAATGGTGTCACTGCTTTCTCAATGGGGTCACTGCTTTCTCAATAATGGTGTGTCACTGCTTTCTCAATGGGGTCACTGCTGCTTTCACAATGGGGTCACTGCTTTCTCAATGGGGTCACTGCTGCTTTCTCAATGGGGTCACTGCTTTCTCAATGGTGTGTCACTGCGTTCTCAATGGGGTGTCACTGCTTTCTCAATGGGGTCACTGCTTTCTCAATAATGGTGTCACTGCTTTCTCAATGGGGTCACTGCTTTCTCAATAATGGCGTCACTGCTTTCTCAATAATAGTGTCACTGCTTTCTCAATGGTGTCACTGCTACTTTCTCAATGGGGTCACTGCTTTCTCAATGGTGTGTCACTGCTTTCTCAATGGGGTCACTGCTGCTTTCTCAATGGGGTCACTGCTTTCTCAATGGGGTCACTGCTTTCTCAATAATGGTGTCACTACTTTCTCAATGGGGTCACTGCTTTCTCAATGGGGTCACTGCTTTCTCAATGGGGTCACTGCTTTCTCAATAATGGTGTCACTGCTTTCTCAATGGGGTCACTGCTTTCTCAATAATGGTGTCACTGCTTTCTCAATGGGGTCACTGCTTTCTCAATAATGGTGTCACTGCTTTCTCAATGGTGTCACTACTTTCTCAATGGGGTGTCACTGCTTTCTCAATGGTGTCACTGCTTTCTCAATGGGGGGTCACTGCTTTCTCAATGGTGTCACTGCTTTCTCAATGGTGTCACTGCTTTCTCAATAATGGTGTCACTGCTTTCTCAATAATGGGGTCACTGCTTTCTCAATGGTGGTGTCACTGCTTTCTCAATGGGGTCACTGCTTTCTCAATGGTGGTGTCACTGCTTTCTCAATGGTGTCACTGCTTTCTCAATGGTGTCACTGCTTTTTCAATAATGGGGTCACTGCTTCCTCAATGGTGGTGTCACTGCTTTCTCAATAATGGTGTCGATGTCACTGCTTTCTCAATAATGGTGTCACTGCTTTCTCAATGGTGTCACTGCTTTCTCAATGGTGTCACTGCTTTCTCAATAATGGTGTCACTGCTTTCTCAATGGTGTCACTGCTTTCTCAATGGGGTCACTGCTGCTTTCTCAATGGTGTCACTGCTTTCTCAATGGTGTCACTGCTTTCTCAATGGTGTCACTGCTTTCTCAATAATGGTGTCACTGCTTTCTCAATGGTGTCACTGCGTTCTCAATAATGGTGTCACTGCTTTCTCAATGGTGTCACTGCTTTCTCAATAATGGTGTCACTGCTTTCTCAATGGTGTCACTGCTTTCTCAATAATGGTGTCACTGCTTTCTCAATGGTGTCACTGCTTTCTCAATGGTGTCACTGCTTTCTCAATGGTGTCACTGCTTTCTCAATAATGGTGTCACTGCTTTCTCAATGGTGTCACTGCTTTCTCAATGGTGTCACTGCTTTCTCAATAATGGTGTCACTGCTTTCTCAATAATGGTGTCACTGCTTTCTCAATGGTGGTGTCACTGCTTTCTCAATGGTGTCACTGCTTTCTGAATGGTGGTGTCACTGCTTTCTGAATGGGGTGTCACTGCTTTCTCAATGGCAGTGTCACTGCTTTCTCAATGGTAGTGTCACTGCTTTCTCAATGGGGTGTTACTGCTTTCTCAATGGTGTCACTGCTTTCTCAATAATGGTGTCACTGCTTTCTCAATGGGGTGTCACTGCTTTCTCAATGGTGTCACTGCTTTCTCAATGGGGTGTCACTGCTTTCTCAATGGGGTGTCACTGCTTTCTCAATAATGGTGTCACTGCTTTCTCAATAATGGTGTCACTGCTTTCTCAATGGTGTCACTGCTTTCTCAATGGGGTGTCACTGCTTTCTCAATTATGGTGTCACTGCTTTCTCAATAATGGTGTCACTGCTTTCTCAATAATGGTGTCACTGCTTTCTCAATGGTGTCACTGCTTTCTCAATGGGGTCACTGCTTTCATTCACTTGAAATCCACAATACATTACACTACATCTGCGAGGCACATGCTTGACCTGCAGCATAACCAAACGCGCTTGTCAGGCCTTGAGTGCATGCATGGATGACTTGTGGAATTCTTCTTCAACAGAAATTTTGCCAGAGGACAACACATATTGCCATCTGTGCTGAGTGCGTGCTGCACGTGGGATCTCGGTTTTTCGTCTCATCTGACTGATTTTCCAGATTTATCGGGGTTTTTTTGTTTTGTTTTTTTAATTTATTTATCTATGTATTTATTTTATTTTCATTATTATTTTTAAAAAAATATATTATTGATTTAGTTTTTATTTCTTTTTTTTCCCTCAAGGCCTAACACAGCGCGTTGGGTTACGCTGCTGGTCAGGCATCTGCTTGGCAGATGTGGTGTAGCGTATATGGATTTGTCCGAACGCAGTGACGCCTCCTTGAGCAACTGAAACTGAAACTGAAACAGTCAAATTTGGGAAAAAGGTCGAGACTAAGATTCGAACCCAGACTTTCATGGACACTGTATTGACAGACAATCACCATAACCGTTCTGACGGTCATGAGATAAGGGACCTACCCACGAAGCCGTGGACGTCGCCCCTGTTGAGGAAGGTCAGCAGATTCATCTCCTTCCTGGACCCCTGCAGGTCACTGACGCACTTCACCGCCCTCATCCTCCCCGTGGCCTTGTGTCTCATCTGGTACACCTGCAACACAGCAACACCCACTGGTCACGCACTTTTTTTGGTTTATTTTGTCACGGGCACTTGTACACCTGCAACACAGCAACACCCACTGGTCACGCACTTTTTTTGGTTTATTTTGTCACGGGCACTTGCACACCTGCAACACAGCAACACCCACTGGTCACACACTTTTTTTTGGTTTATTTTGTCACGGGCACTTGTACACCTGCAACACAGCAACACCCACTGGTCACACACTTTTTTTTGGTTTATTTTGTCACGGGCACTTGTACACCTGCAACACAGCAACACCCACTGGTCACACACTTGTTTTTGGTTTATTTTGTCACGGGCACTTGTACACCTGCAACACAGCAACACCCACTGGTCACGCACTTTTTTTTGGTTTATTTTGTCACGGGCACTTGTACACCTGCAACACAGCAACACCCACTGGTCACGCACTTTTTTTGGTTTATTTTGTCACGGGCACTTGTACACCTGCAACACAGCAACACCCACTGGTCACACACTTTTTTTTGGTTTATTTTGTCACGGGCACTTGTACACCCACAACACAGCAACACCCGTTGTTCACATACTTGTTTTTTTTGTTGTTGTTTTTTTGGGGGGGTTGTCACGGGTGCCAGTACACCTGCAACACAGCAGTCTGGGTAGGATTTTTTTTTTGTTTTGTTTTTTTTTGTTTTTTTGGACTGTGTGTTGTGAAAACTTCATTTGCTTCTTAACAGTGTGCTTTTATCTTCAGGCTCCTTGGCTGGAGATACTCTCGTTTTCCGCGGAAATAATGACAGCTGTATTTCACTGGATTATTGAATGGCCTACGCAGCACTGATGTCAGAAATATGATAGTTGATAATGACAACAACAACAACATATCAATTATCCACACTCATAGTTTTCCGCGGAAAATAATGGCAGCTATATTTCCCTGGATTATTGTATAGCTTACGCAGCACTGATGTTAGAAATATGATAGTTAATGATAATAGCAATAACGACAACAATAACAACATTAATGATAATCATCATCATTCACACGTGTGAAATGAGAGTGGGTGTAAGCATGTTAGGCGAGGTGGTGTGTGAGTGTAGCCTATAACTTTTTTCAAATTTAGTTGCTGTTTTTGTTTTTTTCTTCATCTTCATGTTCACCTCCATGTTTTCTTCTTCTGTAAAATTGATTTAGTTTGTGAGCAAGGACAGGAATGTTGGGATGCTTGTCAATTTGGGGCAATCGGGTTTTCTGTACTTGAATTTTTGTGTTGTCTGCGTCGTGTGTAAGAAAATAAGTTCAATATTCTTGAGTGGACTGTTTCTGTCTGCGGGCGTTTGCTGTTTTGCGAGAGAGCGCTTTCTGCATCGGTGGGTTTTGTTGTTGTTTTTGTCTTGGGTGGGTTTTGTTGTTTGTTTTTTTCACTGTGTGTTTGGAGAGTTTGGGAAGGTCTCTGCCACGTTACACATTCCCTAAACACCCTCCACAGCAAAACAACAGTCAAGTCTTTTCTCTTTTTTCTCTTGAACTGACTTACTTGATCAGATCTTACTTTCACAAAACCTGCAGCGTAGCTCCAGAATCAGAGACCGACCTCAATAACATCAAACACGTTTTCCTTTCCCGTGTCTTTGTCGCTCACTTTGACTGTGTGTGCATCCCTTCCCTTTGTTGTCGCTCGCTTTTGACTGATTGTGCGCACACATGGACGCACAAACAAACACACGTGTTGACAGAAACACGTGGGCATACAAACACACCACATGTCAAATCCCCCCCCCCCCACCCCACCCCATCCCCCCTCCTCCAAAATGTTAACATTTCCAAGCAAAGGAAAAGGTGACATTTTATGCACATGTAGACATTTCAACCAATTAGAGTTGTGATTTAAAAAAAAAAAATTTTCTTTTTTTTTTCCTTTTCATCCATTTGTTTACCCCCTTTCCCACGTTTGAACAGTGATGGGAGATGTGGAGGATGGGGACAGTCATGAACTGTGTATTCATGCCGAGCAGGCATGCAGTCACTGATGGATGTGTTCACCAATGACCTATGAACTGTACACTAATGACCTATGAACTGTACACCAATGACCTATGAACTGTTCACCAGTGACATAGAAAACACGGTGAATGCTGTTTACGAATAGTAAGGGCAGATTCAGCACGGAAAAAAAGTACAACTTCTCAGCGTATGAATGGCTTTACGAAAATCGCATCGACCTCTTTAAACTTTTTGAAATATTTAGCGTACTATATTCATATAGTACAAATACACGTGCGTGCGTTCTGCTCGCCACCCCCCAGCCATACCCCCAGTACATCCCACCACCACCACCAACACCCGCCATCTTTCCTCACGTTAAAACATCCACCAGATATCACCGTTATGTAATAGTACATTAATTTGGAAGATGTTTTATGAGTGGGGTTTTTTTTTACCATATGCATTCACTCAAAGGAACTGATTGAGAAAAGGAATGTTCCATACCCCTTGAAATTGTTTCAACTGACTAAGCTTTTATTTCTCCTTCCAGCAAAAGTACATGCTTCCTTCCCCGCACCCACTCCCCCCCCCCCCCCCCCCCCCCCCCCGCAATGGATCATTCTTTATTCATTTCGGGCCTTAAAACAAAAGATTCATACAGTACTGCTGGGTCCTGCTGAATATCTAAAACTAACCAAAAATACCAGTCCTATAACTCAGCCGCCCCATTTTTTTCTTAATTCTTTTAAACTTTGGTTTTCCTCCCTGAATACATTTGTTTTGGTTTCTATGAATATATCCTGCTTTTTCTTGTTTTCCTTGTTTTTATTTCTACCTTGTAATATCAAACAATTGTGAGTTGTGAAAAACAAGGAAATATACAATTTTGACATGTACTCTATACTCAAAAACCAAATCAAAGGTAAAAAAAACAAAACATTACCGTCCCATATCCTCCTCGTTTTATTAACTTCACCGTGTCGTAGTGTTGGTGAAGCGACGTTTTCACTGCTGTAGCTGGACCCATTGTTGGTGGAACGCTGTTTGTGACTGACCGGTTTTGTCCACAGAAGACAACTTCTATACAGGTGTTTACTTCCAATTCCGTGCCTTCGTTTGATTGGTCACTTTACTTCCATGCTTTCTGACCCTTTTGTCGACTAATATCCCGGCAGGCATTGGGAGTGGGGAGGGTGGTGGTGGTGAGTAGCTGTTTGATATCTCTGTGTATCGGCTTAAAGAAAAGGAGACAGGGCCAGATGGTGTGTCAACATTGAGTTATCCCGGGGTGGTGATTGCCACTTGACATCCTTAGCTGGGAGGTTTATTACACGGCTATTCAACTTGGTACACACTTAAAGTTAATCTGATTACAGATTCTTTTGTCTGTCTGTCTCTCGCTTTCTTTTCTCTGTCTCTCTTGCTTTCATTTTACTTTTCTTTCTTATGTTTACCCTTTTCCTTCTTTGTTCTGTTTGTCTCTACCTGTTTTCTTTCTGTCTGTCTGTCTGTCTGTCCCCTCTCTCTCTCTCTCTCTCTCTCTCTCTCTCTCCAACCTTTTTCATTGTCCTGAATTTCGTCACACGTGACTTGAAGATTTTGAATGCCCGGGAATGAACTAATACTGAGCTGCTTCTGCTTTGTTTACCACAGCAATGCTTTGGTTTTATCTAAAGATACATGTCTTGAAGTAATGTTTACAGGACTGAGTTCTGTAGATTAACTGACAAACAGTTAGTATTGATTTATGGACAGTCATTGTTTATGTACTGATTGCAAGCTATCAGACAAGTTCAAACAAGAGATTACAAATGTAAACAAAAAATGTGACACTCGTGGTAGCCAGAACTAAACGACGCCACTCAATCGACTGTGGAATAAGCATGATTACTTCTGCCTTTCTTCTTTAAAAAAAATCTACATTAATTATTTCTTTATTTCCATATGTCTGTCTCTCTATCTATGTGTCTGTCTTATCTTTCTTTCGCTTTTTTCTCTTTTTTTTCTGTTCCCTTTCATTTTTCTTTTTTACTTACTTTCTTGGTCTATCAGTCTTTCTTTCTTTTTTCTCTCTCTTTTTCCCTCTCTCTCTTTCTCCCTTTGTGTCTCTTTCTCTGTCTCTTTCTCTCCCCCTTTCTTTGTTCTTTCAGGTGAAGACCCCCTTACACCCTGTGTCATGAGTGAATCATCACAGAGAGTCCTGTTTCACAGTCAAGCTAACCTTTCTTTTGTGTGTGTGTGTGTGTGTGTGTGTGTGTGTGTGTGTTTCTACCTCGCGGCGAAGACCGCTTTACACTCCACGTCACCAGTGAAGTGTTAATTAAGGAGAGTCCTATTGAGAGACTGCTAAGCTGTGTGTGTGTGTGTGTGTGTGTGTGTGTGTGTGTGTTTCTACCTCGCGGCGAAGACCGCTTTACACTCCACGTCACCAGTGAAGTGTTAATTAAGGAGAGTCCTATTGAGAGACTGCTAAGCTGTGTGTGTGTATGTGTGTGTGTGTGTGTGTGTGTGTGTGTGTGTGTGTGTGTGTGTGTGTGTGTGTTTCTATCTCGCGGCAAAGAACCATGTCACCAGTGAAGTGTTAAGGACAGTCCTATTGAGAGACTGCTAACCTGTGAGAGAGAGAGAGAGAGAGAGAGAGAGAGCGTGTGTTTCTATCTCGCGGCAAAGACTTGTGTCACCAGTGAAGCGTCACAGAGCGTTCTGGTGAGATACACTGCTAACCTTTCTTCTGTGTGTGCATGCGTGCGTGCTTTTGTGTGTGTGTGTGGGTGGGGGGGGAAGACTGCCAGTGTCCATGATATGAGGAACAGAAGCCCAGTGGCCACGTCAATTACCTCACACAGTCAACTGCCCCAGGGTGGCGGCTGTCGTTTTACAACCCTGTTCTGGAGACCAGATGTTTATTACAGGGCTCTCACATAAAGCTACTTTGTTTTCTGTCTGTCTGTCTGTCTGTCTGTCTGTCTTTCTTACATTCACTTTATTTCTTTCTTTACTTCTGCTTTATGTCTGTGTTTTCTTTCTTCTAGTCTGCCTGTCTCTTTTAGCCATTCTTTCTTTATTTGTGTGCTTCTGTCCCGTGTCTATCTTCTAATTTTCTGTATGTGTCTGTCTCTGTTTCTATCCGTCTTGGTCTGTGTGTTTCTGTCTGTATCTCTCTCTCTCTCTCTCTCTCTCTCTCTCTCCCTCCTCTCTCTCTCACTCTACTATCCATCTGTCAATCTCTGTGTGTGTGTGTGTGTGTGTGTGTGTGTGTGTGTGTGTGTGTGTGTGTGTGTGTTCTTTATCATATCTGTCCTTCTGCACGAAGATCTTTTTTTTCCTCCTCCCCCTTTCTCCCCTTTCCTTTAAATGTATGTGTACTATTGTAACTGATGTAGATTAGCACGGACAGATTGGAAGAATAGGCCATGCCTAAAAATCTTAATCTTTGAATTATAAAAAAAACGTTTTGAGTTCTGTATGTGTGTGTGTGTGTGTGTGTGTGTGTGTGTGTGTGTGTGGTGTGTGACCGAGTAGAGAGTCTCGTGTCAATTACCTGATAGAGTAGAGTGTCTCTTGTTAATCACCTGACGGAGTAGAGAGTCTCGTGTCAATTACCTGACGGAGTAGAGAGTCTCGTGTCAATCACCTGACGCAGTAGAGAGTCTCGTGTCAATTACCTGACAGAGTAGAGAGTCTCGTGTCAATTACCTGACGGAGTAGAGAGTCTCGTGTCAATTACCTGACAGAGTAGAGAGTTTCGTGTCAATCACCTGACGGAGTAGAGAGTCTCGTGTCAATCACCTGACGGAGTAGAGTCTCGTGTCAATCACCTGACGGAGTAGAGAGTTTCGTGTCAATTACCTGACGGAGAGTCAACAACTACCTTCCCCTGAGTGATACATATGGTGGCTGTCTCTTTACAGCCCTGTCCTGGAGGTTACAGGTTTTTATGACACGGCTCTTCAACTTAACAACCGTACGTCACTGAAGAGTCGGGTGGGGTGGGGGCAGGAAGAGGTGGGGGAGGGGGGGTGGGGGGGGGTGCACTACAATGTAAAAGCTTAGGAGTCGAGGTGAAGGGGGTGGGGACGGACAGCGAAGAGGGGCGAGGGTCAAGGAGTGATGACAGGGTCACATCACACTTTTTCGTTGTTGTAATACGTTCCATGTCGTTCCTGATCGTTTTTCTGTCCACGAAAATAACTGAGGATGAGTATAACTGTACGTTCTAGGTTTACGGTCGTTTCGCCCCCATGTCAGTTCGCCCCAAACCAGTTCGCCCCCATACCACAGGTCATTTCGCCCCATTCACGCTCGTTTCGGCCCTAACCAGTTCATAAAATATAAATGTTTGATTGTGTATTGTTTTCTTTGAATTCGCGGAACGCTAGTGGTAGTATAAATTATAGCCAAAACGGGATGGCTCGAAAATCGAATTGGATCAGTAAAATCGTGTCTTAACCTCGCCGCCTGCTAAGTTTATTCGTTAGCGGAGGGGGGGTGGGGGTGGGGAAATTGGGGGTGGGGGGCAAGCTGCTAAAGCAAATAGGCGTTTGAAAGATCCATTCAACATGTAGAACAATTTGGCAAATTTTCAAGACTTTTTATGAATCCACAAAAAACACAAGCTATATGGTTAGGAAATTAGAAAAAAAAATCAGAAACAAATATATGCTACATTTAAACATTAAATGGCATCCAGAACGATTTAAGATATTAGGAATATGGTTTACGAACGACGTGAAAGATTGTGAAAAAATAAATTATGCAGAGAAACTCTGAACTGAAGGCCTTATTCAAAATATGGATAAAAAGGAAATATTACACGTATTGGACGTGTCGCTGTCTTAGAATCTCTCGTCTCATCCAAACATTCACCTGTGGATCTACCTTCCGAATCCTCCAGATGATTTTATTGATAACAGCCAAAAAATGTGGTTATATGGAATGGCAAACGAGACACAGCAAGTAGGAAAACAGCAACAAAAATCGTTAAAGAAGGTGATTTAAACATATCAGATATAAAAATTAAAAAAAAGTATATTGAAGCATTAAAACTCACTTGGCTAAGAAAATTCAAAATTTCAAAGCATAAATGGAAAAACATTGCAACTGAAACTTTCCCATTTTTCACTGAGTTAGAAAGATATGGACCCATGTATGCATTGCGGATAATATTTTATGTAACAATAATATAATTGTTGATGGTTTCTTTTCTGTCCACGAGAATATCAACTGAGGATGAGGAGAACTGTTCTTCTCTCAGTCTGTCAGTCAAAGAGCAAATATTTTCGTAAAGTTTTCACTTTGCCTTTGTGTATTGCCATCAGTGATTTATAGTCATACGGTCAGTTTTGGGAACCATATGGAGAAACCAATGCACGTGTGTCGGTGACTGAGAAAGGAAACCTGTCAAACATTATCACAATACTATGTACTGAAGACTGGTGATAGTGTGCATGGTCACCTGTGCATAGAAACAATGACCATTTGCCAATGCTTTGAAATGTTCAGGAACACGCATTACAAGATTTCTGTTGTCGTTGCTGTTTGCTCACGTGGTTTGTGTATACGTCCATATGTTTGTGTGTGCTCTCTCTCTCTCTCTCTCTCTCTCTCTCTCTCTCTCTCTCTCTCTCTCTGTGAAAGCTTTTCCATTGTTTAAGATTTTCAGTGTCACACGTGAAGATTTTGAACAGCTCTTTGACCTTGCACGGGAAATGATCATGAGCTGCTTCTGATCTGTTGACAACAGCGTTTCTAGGTATCATAGTCATACGGCAGAATTATCAGATACTGCTTCGGTGTTATCTACTCTGTCATGAAATACTATTAAGGACTGAGCTCTGTAGATGAATTGGCCAACAGTAAATGTTGGATTTCGAGGAATGTCACTGTTTATGTACATAATGAATGCTTATCAGACAACTTCAAACAAGAGATTGTTAATGTAAACATAAAGAATGTGGTAGTCAGAACTAAAAGACGCCACTGATAACTGTTCCCTGAGTTTTCAGTTTCAGTTTCAGTTTCAGTAGCTCAAGGAGGCGTCACTGCGTTCGGACAAATCCATATGCGCTACACCACATCTGCCAAGCAGATGCCTGACCAGCAGCGTAACCCAACGCGCTTAGTCAGGCCTTGAGAAAAAAAAGAAAAAAAAGGTGAATAAATAATAGATAAGCGTACATAATAAGTAAATAAATAAATAAATACAATATAAAAAAGGTAGTAGTAACCATAATAATAATAAAAAATAAATAAATAAATAAGACAACAATGATGATAAATAAGCAACTAAATGTAAAACATGAAGACACACATTCACACATACACCCACACATGCATAACAGATATGCACCAAACATGCAAACATGTTCCCTGAACGAAACGAAACAAATTGTATTCCATAAAGATTGTGGTCAAACCATTGTTACTTCTTTTTTTTTCTCCTTTTTTATTTTTTACATACGGCCCTCTGGGTGAAAACATGATAATTAGAAATGCGTTTTAAAAATGACACATGCACAGAACATAGTTCATGTACAGGTTCGAAATAAGAAACAAATTATAAAAAGAAACCAGGATTTTCCACACACACACACAACCAGAGAGAGAGAGAGAGAGAGAGGGGGGGGGGGGACAGTAGAAATATCTGATTAATGCTGAATCATGATTAATGCATCTTTAGTTAAAGTGGTGTCGAATTTGAAAGATTCATAAAGAAATCATATACTTTTTATTTTGAATTCATAAAGTTCGCTTATTCATTTAAGAAATCAAGAATAGATTTATCATTTCATATCAAAAACAAAAAAAACAAAAAATCACGGAATAACTACGACTTGCTTTCACCCGACATGCCGGACATGAATTGGAATAATAATAATAATAATAATAATGGTATTTATATAGCGCTGGATCTTGTGCAGAGACAAATCAAAGCGCTTTCGCACCAGTCATTCACACGCATGCATGACTCTAAAACTGTAGAAACTAAAGACAAGGAAGGGCAGGCAAGGGAGGCTATTTTGGGAAGAGGTGGGTTTTAAGGCCAGATTTGAAAGAGCTGAGTGTGGAAACTTGACGAAGCGAAAAAGGAAGTTCATTCCACTCGCAAGGTCGAGAAACAGAGAAAGAACGGCGGCCAACAGTCGAGCGTTTGAATCTGGGTATGCGTAAACAGAGTGGATCCGAGGCCGATCGTAGTGAGCGAGATGGAGTGTAGAGGTGAAGGCAGCCGCAGAGATAGGAAGGGGCAGTGGAAGATTATGCCAGATTATTATAATTGGAAGATTATGCCAGTGTCGATAATCATTCAACGTGAACATTGTCACTAGAGAAGATAGGTTATCACCAGCAAGACAGGTGACAAACAGCAACGTCCTACATGTGGCATTGATTGCCCGTTGTCATGCTCATAAGCCGAGGATGGGAACACAGATTACGTTGCGGGGAGGAAGGCTGTAGATAAGTGGGATCAGGAAAGAGACACATGTGGAGTTGATCTTTTATGTGCACTTGCCACAAGACTGTCAATTATCTCACACGTGAACAGATAAGTCAGTTTGGACAGAGGATTAAAGTCGTGCAGTCGAATGACCAATCACGTCAAAGTTCCGGTAACAGAGAATCCCCATAAAAGCTTCATCCACAAGGCATACGGCACACGGAGTAACTCTACGCCTACAGAGACCAACGCAACGAAACCATCTGTTAACCAGACTGATCTGACAAACTGTCAGTTTTATTTCAGTTTTTTTTTCTTCCTCTACTGTGAAAATCTGCGAAAGATGTCTTCGATACTCGAGGTGAAGACTTCCCTTTTCCAAGAATATGAAATGGTGAAGCTGATAAATCAAGGCTCTTTCGGGAAGGTATGTTCTCTCTTCATTTTTTACCACTACATCATTAACATGTTATTGTGTGCGGTAAACGTATCCAATTCTCGGTAGAAATTTGTGTCAAGTTGGAACAAGTCTAAAGCGAGAAAAAAAAGTGTTAAAATCAGATGATTCGCAGAGTCGCGGTTATTGTGTGCGGTAAACGTATCTAATTCTCGGTAGAGATTTGTGTCAAGTTGGAAGAAGTCTAAAGCGAGAAAAAAAAAGTGTTAAAATCAGATGATTAGCAGAGTCGCGGGAGTAATACAACTATTTTCTTCTTATTCTCTCTGTCTCTTGATTTTTCTTTTAAATTTTCCTTTTAGGATAAATGTACTGGAGGCACATGTGAACATTTCCAAGGGAAATAATGTCTGATGAAAGAAATGGCAAACACCTCTACGTTTCAGAGAGGGGGAAGGTTCGTGACGGTGGTGCTGAAAATTTCATAAACTTATTGACCTTTAAAAGCTTGAGAAAAAAAGGGGGTGGGGGGGGGGGGGGGGGGGTTAGAAGGAAAAAAAGCGGAGTTCAAAAATTAAACGAGACACTTCTATAAGTTGAAGTTTGATCGGAGTTCTCTAAGAAGGATACACCGAAATAATTTACTCTCATGCTGACATCAGTGATATATAGACAGTTTTGAATCCCCGCTGGAGAAACAATTGCACGTGTGTAGATGGTTGAGATGTGCTAAAGACTGACGCATGTTGTATGGTAGTTTTTAAATGTTCAGGCATGTTAACCCTTTCATCGCCAGTCAATTCAGAGTGCAAATACCCTTGTGCTATAAACACAGAAAAGATGGTGTCTAAGAATAGCTGGGAATTCCTCTTGCGATGTGTACAAAATACGGCCTGACCTACCACCGAAATTAAGAGCAGTAGGTTCATGGATACCAGACCCATGATCTGGTCACCCTTCAGTGACATAATTATTATGTCCTCTACCTAGCTTGTGCATAAATGCGAGTTTGGCGGTGAAAGGGTTAAAATATCTTTGTTGTCGTTGCTGTTTGCACACGTATGTCCATGCTCTTGTGTGTGCATGTTTTTGCGCGTGTATGACATACACATGTATATCTGTGAGTGCGGATTAGTCGTCTGACAGGCAGGCTCCTCAGCTCTCTCAAGTTTTTAGTTTCCTGTCCAGACTGGATTACTGCAATTCCACTCTTGCATGTTTACCATCTTCCTCCATCAACAGATTACAGAAAATTCAGAACAATGCTGCACGACTGGTTCTCGCCAAAAAGAAATCTGATCATGTTACGTTTCTTTTGAATCGGTTACACTGGCTTGCAATTGAGTCCCGCATTCACTATAAGTTAGCGACACTCGCCTTCAAACATTTTGACAAGTCTCTTCCATTGTCTCTCTCCTGTGTACTGGAAACTTATGAACCGCACAGAACATTAAGATTCAGTTCTGGAAAACCTCTAAAAGTCCCCAGGACCAATATAGTCTGAAATGCGCTGGAAATAGGTATTTCAGAATTCAGATTCCTCAAGTGTGGAATTCTCTGTCTTCATCTCTTAGAAATGCCTCAGATCTTTATTCCTTTAAGTCAGCTATGAAAACTTAACTTTTCCGCAAGCATTTTTGTTCTGGGCAGAACGGTTAAACCAAAGTATGTTTTTTAGCAAGTATCTTTGTATCAGTGTTTTTGTAATCCTGTTTTAATGTATTGTGTACTTTATAGAGTTTGGTCTTAGATGTGATGTCACTTTTTTCTGTCTGGTTATTTTTAATCCTGAGGTTGTGTGTGTGTGTGTGTGTGTGTGTGTGTGTCTGTGTGTGTGTCTGTGTGTGTGTCTGTGTGTGTCTGTGTGTCTGTGTATGTGCCTGTCTGTCTGAATGTTGACATTGATAACACAGACTTTGTAATCCTGTTTTAATGCATTGTATATTCTATGGAGTTTGGTCATAAATGTGATGTCACTATTTTCTATCTAGTTAATTTTTAATCCTGAGTTGTGTGTGTGTGTGTGTGTGTGTGTGTGCGCGTGTGTGTGTGTGTGGTGTGGTGTGTGTGTGTGTGTGTGTGTGTGTGTGTGTGTGTGTGTGTAAATGTTAACATTGATAATACATAAATCAATTCAATGCAAGAAGAATTTACTGAACTGAATTTATGTCGAGAAAATCTAAATCGCCTATAACAGAGGAAGAAGTTTAGAAGGCTGTAAAAAAAAAGTTGAAAAAAGGTAAAGTTGCCGGTACTGATTCCGTTATGAATTAATATTTTACTAATTGTGTTCATTTGTTGACGAAGTGCTTCTGTAAGCTGTTCAACAACGTTTTGGATAACGGTACTGTATCAGAAGAGTGGGTGGTCGGGCTAGTTTTGCCACTTTATAAAGGAAAGGGTGATAGAAATGATTGTAACAGCTACCGAGGTACCTTTTTTTAAGGAAAGAAAATCGCCTTCAAGTAAGCACTAAAAACAATGTTTTTATTGTTAGATACAGCTAGAAAACAAAAATTGTCTGTTGCAATTTGTTTGGAACTTTTTAATACCATGGTCATACCAGTTTTGTTGAATGGCTGTGAAATTCGGGAGTATGAAAATGTAGATATTTTGGAGAAACTACAATAAAAAATTTTTTAATATTTATTCCGTTTGAATAGAAATGCTATGATCCATATGATTTATGAAGAAACAGGCATGTATCATGTTTCGGTGCTGGTGAAGATAAGAATGATGAGGATTTGGACTGATTTCATATCGTCTACAAAACAGAAGTACTTTTTGTAAATTACATGATCATTTTGTTTGAGTTATATAAAGAAGGAATTTTTGCATCACCATGGTTAGATTGCTTAAGAATGTTTCAGCAGAAACTGGATTCGATTGTGTATGGGATTCCCAGTCTTTTTTTTTTTTTTTTAACAAAAACATTTTTTGTTCCCATGTCAGACAGTGTCAGTATCAGTAGCTCAAGGAGGCGTCACTGCGTTCGGTTAAACCCATATACGCTACACTACATCGGCCAAGCAGATGCCTGACCAGCAGCGTAACCCAACGCGCTTAGTCAGGCCTTGAGAAAAAAAAAAATTAATCAAAATAAAAAGTATTTTTTGAAAATTGAAAAAATAAAATAAAATAAAAATATAATGAAATAAACAAATAGATAACATAAATAAATGATAAATAATAGATAAATACAGGCCATTGCAAAATAATTATATTCGGATATGGCTTGACGCACTGGAAAATAGCAGTACATATTTATATCATCGAAACTTTGAACTAGATTTTGGAAGAGAAAAGTATATATTTTTTTTATTATCCAATCTGCCTGACTGTCACGTGTTGTCATGAATACAGTGCAGGTGCAGTGGTCACACATTGCCTGTAGAGGCCGGTAGACGTTGTGATAGTCCACGTGAATTTTTGACCTGCCGTCACTGTGATACAGGTGTTAAAAGAGACGATTTTCATGTTATCATTGGAATGCCCGAAATTTGCAGTTCTTCGAAATGATTACATTCCAAAGAAATGTTTTATTCCGAAATCGGTTTTTTTAAGTTTTTGCAATTTGTTGAAAGCAGGGAGAAGAGAGTGTTTGAAAGTTGAGGAAATTCATCAAACTGGGAAAGATGACACGATGGTATCGATGAACGATGAGCGTTGCTTATCTGTCTTTATCACCAGTTACGGTGTTTTAATTGCTGTTCATGTTTTAATTGTGTTGTATAATTCATTTGATGTTGCTTTATATCCTCCATGCCCCAATAGGGGTCAAAGGAGTAAATATTCTTGGTTCTTGTGTGTGTGTGTGTGTGTGTGTGTGTGTGTGTGTGTGTGTGTGTGTGTGTGTGTGTGTGTGAAGGAGCAGTGTTCCGGTATGCGTGCGAAGTTGTGTAGGCATGTCAGTATGTCCGAACAGAATACTATGTCAGAAATATTTTAATGCTTGTACGAATTTGTTTTACGTGCTGTTGATATTCAGCCGTGTCAGTGTGTGTGTGTGTGTGTGTGTGTGTGTGTGTGTGTGTGTGTGTGTGTGTCTGTGTCGTGTGTCTGTGTCTGTGTGCGAGCACAGTGTCTGTGAGGGAGGGACGTGTGTGTGTGTGTGTGTGTGTGTGTGTGTGTGTGTGTGTGTGTGTGCGTGTGCTATGAAATGCATTTTGTTTTAATCTAAGCCTTATTTAATAGCTTTTATGATATGATTCATCTCTTAAATGCGCTTTTTGGTTTATTTGACCAGTATCAATATCAGTAGCTCAAGAAGGCGTCACTGCGCTCGGACAAATCCATATACGCTACACCACATCTGCCAAGCAGATGCCTCTCCAGCAGTGTAACCCAACGCGCTTAGTCAGGCCTTGAGAAAAAAAACATTACATATACGCATATGATTTATATGAACACATTGGATGCCAGTTTTTCCCGTCGACAGAGAGCGGTTGAAATGTATTTTAAGACATGTTGATATTCATCTGGATGATGTGAGGCGCTTTGAGCAGCATTGGTACTGGTTATTGCGCCATAAAAAATTTATTATAATTATTATCATCATTATCGTTATCATAATTATATAGTAGACCGAGGGGTCTCGGCGAAACGCGCGGAAACTGGGCGCCATCTTGAGCTGCGGTTCCGCGGCTGCTCGCGGCAAACAAGCACACCTTGTTGTGTGTTCTGTGTGCTGGGCATGTGTACAGTGATATAACACCACTCCTCCCTCTATCTGTCTGCAGATCTGTTTACCAGTCTGTCTTTGTCCGTCAGTCGTATTAGCATCGTGTGTGTGTGTGTGTGTGTGTGTGTGAGAGAGAGAGAGAGAGAGAGAGAGAGAGAGTGTGTGTGTGTGGTTCTCACAGAGAGAGATGGGGGGAGCGGGGGGTGGGGGGGGGGGTAAGAAAACAAAGTACAAATTTTTACATTCACGCGCAGTTGAGAGAGATATACAGATTTAATATTTGACATTTTACAAACAACAGAACAGTTTTTAGAAAGAAATATTGACGGGCGCGATAGCCGAATTTTTAAAGCGTTGGACTTTCAATCTGAGGGTCCCAGGTTCGAATCTCGGTAATGGCGCATGGTAGGTAAAGGGTGGAGATTTTTCCGATCTCCCAGGTCAACATAATTATGTACAGACCTACTTGTGCCTGAACCCCCTTCGTGTGTATTCGGAAGCAGAAGATGAAGTACGCACGTTAAAGATCCTGTAATCCATGTCAGCGTTCGGTGGATAATAGAAACAAGAACATTACCCAGCATGAACCCCCCCCCCCCCCCCCCCCCCCCTTCCCACCGAAAACGGAGCATGACTGCCTACATGGCGGGTTAAAAACGGTCATACACGTAAAAGCCTACTCGTGTACATACGAGTGAACGTGGGAGTTGCAGCCCACGAACAAAGAAGAAGAAGAAAGAAATGGATATTTAACCACATGAAAATGAAAAGCTGAAGAGAATGGAACTGGACTAGTACGACGTGATGATCTTACAATACAAACTGTACTTTTTTATGCTCTATCGCCATCAGTGTTGTTTTTACATAATCCTGACCGCTGTAGCCATTGAAATGCTATGTGAAGACACCGAGGAAAGGATTAAGTTCTAGGCGTTACAATAGTAATCTCTCTATCCATTGAAACTCTATGTGAAGACACCGAGAAGGATTAAGTTCTAGGCGTTACAATAGTAATCTCTCTATCCATTGAAACTCTATGTGAAGACACCGAGAAAGGATTAAGTTCTAGGCGTTACATAGTATTAATATGGATGTGAGACATGGACACTGATGGCAGAAACAGAAAGAAGAATCCAAGCATTCGAAACCAAGTGCTTGAGGAGACTACTACACATCTCCTACAAGGAGCACAAGACCAATGACTATGTGCGGAACCTGGTCAGCAACCTTGTTGGGCCCCAAGAACCACTGCTGGCGACTGTCAAACGACGGAAGATGGCATGGTTTGGTCACGTCATACGACATAACACCCTCTCCAAAACCATCCTGCAAGGGACTGTAGAGGGAGGGCGCAGACGGGGGCGGCAGAGAAAGAGCTGGTCTGACAACGTCAAGGAATGGACCAAAATGACGATGCCAGATCTCCTCACGACAGCTGCCAACAGAACGGCGTGGCGAGCTATGACATCTTCCTCATGTCCCCCCAACGACCCCAGCGGTCAAGGGAATGATGAGTGAGTGAGTGAGTTACAATAGTAATCTCTCTATCCATTGAAATGCTATGAGAAGACACCGAAGAAGGATGTAGGTTTTAGACGTTACAATCTCTATCTCTCTATCTCTATGACGCTGTCTGCCTGCCTGTCTCTCTGTCTGTCTCTGTCTCTCTGGATTTGAGTTCGCGCGCGCATTTGTGTATCGTGTCTGCGTCTGTGTGTGTGTGTGTGTCTCTCTCTCTCTCTCTCTCTCTCTCTCTCTCTCTCTCTGCGCGCGCGCGCGCGTGTGTGCGTCAACGAATGTTTCATAGCGTTTCATGCCATGAATTTGACGAGCAGACACTGCCGGTTACCTATCAACGAAACATGTGAGGAAATGCATGAAAACAGTAAAAGCACGATTTAGTGACAGAACGTTTCTAGGAATTGCAATGTCTTATTTAGGATGAAAACGAAGGTCACTTGTAAAGTCATAAAACTACGCATGTACATCTTGAATTATGGGCCTTATTATCAATGAATAGGTAAATCAGTAGACAGATAGACGGTTAGACAGATGGATAGATAAATCAAAAGCTGTGATTCATATACACATAAAAAGGGGCAACTTGGGAGAGACAACTGACAACAGAGTTGAATTATACTTATAGGTTATGGATATTACAGAGAAAGCTTGCATTGGAAGTAAAAAATGAGTGATGAACAATGAAATACACTCTTTTATGAAAAGTCATTCTATTCATCATTTGCAGTTCAGCAGAACTCGTTTGTTCAGCCGAATGCACAACAGCACACCGTGTTTATGCGTACAGAACACGTGTTGTTTCTGTGCCGGGGACAGCAGTCTAAGACAGCACCTTCCGTTTCCGCCACATTTTTCTTGTCAGCAATGCTTCCGCACTCCCTCCACATGTAAATGTATACCTCAGGTGTTGTTCGTTCGTTCGTTCTTTACTTTAAAGTCTTTTCACTGTAAGAGATATTAGACGAACCTCAGGTGTATGAGTAACACATACTCACTCACAACTAGTGACATAGAGGCACAAGGGAAAAAATGGCGCTTTCAGTTGAGCTCCTTCAATAGATGGAACTGTGTTGTGGTTTTGGCAAAGATCGATCTGACGTGATGAAGTGAGTGTAAGAGAAAAGAGACTGAGAGAGGGGTACAGGTGTGGACCCAGTGTTACGCACAGCAGGGAGGGGGGAGACGGAGTGTGTGACCAGTGGGTGATGTTGTGTTGCAGGTGTACCAGATGAAGCACGGGGCCACTGGCAGGATGAGGGCGGTGAAGTTTGTCAGTGACGACTTCTCTCAGGTCAGAAGGGAAGCCAAACTACTAGCCATCCTGAATGAGGGCGACGTCGATGGCCTCGTGGGTAGGTTCCTGTCTCTTCGCTCAGCTCTCCCTTTGTGTGTGTTTGTTTTTGGTGCGCGCGTCGCGTGTGTGTGTGAGTGATGACTCTGGGTGTGTGTGTGGGGTTGTTTGTACGTATGTGTGTGTGTGTGGGGGGGGGGGGGGTTGGGTATGTGTGTGTAAACAGAAGACTGTACTTTACTCAGAATCGAAAGGTTCAACTTACTTGTGTATTTCGGTGGTTTCTCACAACCCTCCTCAGCAAAACTAACACAAGTCTGGGGATGGACATGCTGTCAATGAACAAAGCTGACGGCTGCATTAAAGTTCCATGGCTACAGGCGCCCCACAGTGGTGTTGCAACAGATTGTCATGAATTGGAGGGTTCCAGGCCACTGTCTCGGTTGATTTAAACGGTTTATTTTACCTTGGATTCCAGAGATTGGTTTCTGTGCATAGCACCGATGTTCCGTCCAGGTCAATGCTGGGATTTTGTGACGTAAGATGCTCATAGAAAGCAGAGTCAAGGAACATCAAACTGAATGTGGCTCTGCTACTTTCCATCAGCATCTTGCCATCAGACATCTATAACACTTTACCGAGGAATAGATAGATGTACGTTGTTTTTTGTTCTGTGTGCAGTAAAGTTCCACGGCTTGTACAGGGAGGAGACCCAACATTGTTTGGTCTTTGATAAGATGAAGGGCAACCTGGGGAACTGGCTGCGCGCTCTCCATCCTCTAGGATTGAACCTGGAAGCATTCAAAGTGATGGCCAATCGGATGCTGGCAGCATTCGAGTACATGGGGAGCAAGGGCATTCTGCACGGAGACATAAAACCCAACAACTTTCTCATGGGGTCTGATGATCCGAGCAGTCTAGCAGTTTGCGACTTCGGATTGTCCAAGAGATTCCCCAGTGAGAACTACTTTTTGGTAAGTCTGCATGCCTGGTCTCTTGCGTTGGTCGTTGTTGTAGGAACGTTGCTGTGAGTGGCATTGTGTGTGTTTGAAATGATCCAGAGAAACCTGGCTGAAAATAGCAATTTGCGTGAATTTGAGGTGTACCAGAGCATGTATTTGAGATGTACCAGAGCATGTATTTGAGATGTACCAGAGCATGTATTTGCATTTAAGATGGACTGGAGGAACCGTGCTGCAATACAACACTGAATTTCAGTTTTAGCGGGTAAAAATACTGTAATTACATTGTGTGTGCATTTTACATGTACCAGGGAAACCTTGCTGTATACAGCTTTTTTCTCTTTTTTTTCCTTTTTTTTTTTCGTTTTCATTTTATTTTATTTTTTACGTACAGCACTGTTTGTGTAGTCAGTAGTAGAGGCGGGAGAAATGTTGCTGATTACAGCACTGTGTGTGTGTTTCGCTTCCAGTACTACCCCCGAATCTGGCAGTCCCCAGGCTACAGAGCACCTGAAGCCATGCTGGGGTACCCTACCCACTACGCCATGGCTGCCGACATGTGGGCAGTAGGCGTCATGCTGCTCTACGTGCTGCTGTGTCGGGACGTCTTCCAGACGAACAGTGGCGGTCCTAACTCGGCGGTACGTCCACCCGTGGCCTTCTGGCTTTCTCTGCGTCCCTGTAGTGTGGAGGATGTCTGTCCTTGTAGATATCTGTCTGCATGTCTGTCTACCTCTCTGCCTGTCTGCCTGCCTGCCTGCCTTCCTGCCTGTCTGTCTGCCGGTCTGTCCGTGTGGAAACACGTGTGAATATCTTTTTTTTTTCTTCTCCTCCGCGTCTGTTGGTCTGTGTTGGTCAGTCCTGATTGTATCGTTTTGTGTCGTTTTTCTTCAAGAAGTAATGAAATAGGAATCAAATAATTTTCTGTGTTTCCATGTATGTCCGTCTCTATCATTCTGTGTGTGTGTGTGTGTGTGTGTGTGTGTGTGTGTGTGTGTGTGTGTGTGTGTGTGTGTGTGTGTGCGCGCGCGCGCGCGCGTGTGTGTGTATACCGTTTTTGTGCTTTTTTTTTAATTTACTTAACATCGTCGTCAACATCATCAGCATCATCATCATCTTCATCATCATCATCACCATCATCTTCATCTCTCTGTGTCTTTGTCTCCCTTTCTTCCTCACTCCCTCTTTCTACGTTTCTCTGTGTTTTGCTGAGGACACATGGACAGTTCAGTGTGTGAAGGGAACAGACGATTGATGAATAAACAGTGACACTCGGGTAGGGTAGGGTAGGGTAGGGGAAAATGGGAGGAGGAGGGGGGGGGGGCAGAGTTCTTATGGGTTTTACAAGTACAGCTGAATTTAATTTTTGTATCTCTTTTCTCGGTCTGCAAGGGTATTTGTTTTGCTGTGAAAGTGGACCGTTCACATGAATAATATTTATTGCCAGAGACAACCCTGTATTTGCCATGGGATTATTTTTACGTGCCAAAAGCACAAACTGCAAACCCACTCGGTTTATCGTCTCATCCGAAAGACTAACACCCAGACTACCACTGAGGCTGTTGGAGTGGAAGGCGGGGGGAGAGGGGTGGGGGGTGGGGAATCCCGGCCTGTGGACAAGAGCATGTGCTTTGTGCACTCGTTTTTTTTTTTTGTTTTTTTTAAAATTTTTTTTTAAACTGGGCGCTATGCCACCAACACCACGATGTTTCGATCGATACCTAATGACGATGACGACGACGATGTGTGCAGAAGGACGTGCTCCGCCAGATCTGCAGCATAGTGGGCAAACCTCCCATTCACATGTTGGTCGAGGCAAAGGACTGGGACATGGGCAGTCTGGTGAACTCGCAGGCTTCGTCTAAGGTGAGGGGAACACACACACTCACGCACACACACGCGCACATACACCCACCCCCACAGACACGCGCGCGCGTGCGCGCACTCACTCACTCACGCACGCACGCACACACACTCACACACACACACACACACACACACACACACACACACACACACACAGTAGTGGCAGTCTGAAACTTGCGATCATTCCATCCCAATCACTGCATGAAAATTGTTAACGATCAGTTTAAGTCCCCGATTTGTTCATTCAGACAGACAAGTACACATACACACCCACAAATCACACACACACACACACACACACACACACACACACACACACACACACACACACACAACACACACACACACACACGCACATACACACACACACATGCACGCACATTATATCACAGTCGATATTTCAACCAACGAATGTGCACACTGAGGAGTTTGAACTGAAGTGACGTATTGCACGTGTTGCAGAAAAATTCCAAGCCTTTGCTGGAGTTCTTGATAATTGAACTGCACCACATCGGGGGTAACAGCCGTGAGGAGGTCGCGGGTGTCTATGACCTCCTTCGAAGGTTGCTGGCACTCGACCCTGACAGCCGGATCACGCCGACACAAGCACTCAGCCACATGTATTTACGATAAAATGCTTGATGAAAATAATCGTAATGTAAAAAAAACATAAAGTATGCTGAAGATGCAGACTTTATATGTTAGTGTTGAAAATCAAAATAAAACACTGACTTCAACATTTTTATTCCAAGAACGTAGAATGAACATGTGCTGCTTTACTTTTGTTGATGGATGGATGGATGGATGGATGGATGGATTGTTGCACTTTCAATAACAGTACAGAAAATCGAAAAAGTATATGAAGCAGTATTTTTCATGTCTCAGAAATTGATCGCTATGACGAATTTAATCGGATAAATCCATATCAAATCAAACGTGTTCCTATTTTATTATAAAAGCCAGTGATGTTCAGACTTTTAATCGAACCACTTGTCTATGAGAATGTGTATAGATTGTATGTCATCATTTCGAAATCAGCTATGTATGTATAATTATTGGTTGCTGTTTTTCCAAATCTGGTGCATGTTTACTTAGAATAAAAGTCATCATTTCAAAACCAGCAATGTGTGTATATTGGTTGCTGTTTTGTTGTGTTTTTTTCTTCTTTTCTTTTCTAAATCTGGGACATGTTTACTTAGAATAAATGTCTTCACATGTTTCCAAATACTTTGATGTCATCATTTCAAAATCAGCAATGTGTGCATATTGGTGGTGTTTTTGTTTTTTTCCAATGTGGTGCATGTTTATTTAAAATAAATGTCTTAACTTATTTCCAAATACTTTGTGTTTGTCATTTTTAGTACCAGAGAGAGAGAGAGAGAAAGAGTGTGTGTGTGTTGCCCCCCCCCTCCCCAACCCCCACCCCATGCCCCCTACTTCAATTTCCCAACAAGAGGACGCATCACCAACCACAACACAATACCCAAGTAGACCCAAAATCAAAACACACAACTCCAGCCCAGCCACCACCACCAAACGCTCAACCAGGAAAATTCTATGTACACACAGATAAACAAAAATGCATTTGCTATACTGATTGGGGACTCCAGTATATGGGCTATTGATGCACAGAGACTGTCCAAAAAGGCTATTCGTGTCTAAAAGTGCATGTGCCAGGTATGGACTGTTGGTGACATGCACGAGTGGTCAAGCAATCTACCAGCTCATTGGATGTCAACAGCTGCCCCAACGGCCAGGTCACAGAGAGGAGTGGTCAGACGTGATCACTCTTTGCCAACAAGTGTTCCCCCGAGCGCTGGTTCGATTCAGTTCCATTATCCCGGCTCTGGGTCGACATAACTTCAACAACACCATCCTCCCCTCCAACAGGCACTTGGCAGCAGCCTGTGAGAAACTTGGTGCTGTATTCATCAACAACCACAGCACCTTCACAGCCAGGTCCGGAGCCCCTCGACTGGACCTGTACAAAGACATCAACCAGCCCAGCCCCAAAGGGACAGCTAAACTAGCTGTCAACTTGAGTGTTGACAACGAGCGGTCATCTGGAACGTCTGCCTCTTGGTCGCCAGACAGTGACCGTCCAGACATCCCCCATCTTGATGTGCGTCCACGCACATGGCAACCTCGCCGTCGACAGGGGCCGCAAAGGAGACCTGCCTTCCCCAATCCCCCGCCACCCACTTACCACCAACCACCCCCACCATCCCTGTACCACTACCCTCCTTTGGTCCCTAATCCCAAATCCCCCATCCTTCTCCTCCCTCTGTCCACCCCATTATCCACCATGAGGAGCACTTCACTGTCAAGAGACGGGAACGACACAGGTCGGGACGTTCCTGACTATCACCCAGGCCTGGCCCGGCGGGCATGATGTAGGATGTGCCTTCTGCTGGTTCACTCCACCCCCTGGCTGTGCACTACCTCAACATGGCGGCCCAGTTGTGTTGCACAGCAAACCGCATTGTATTAGATGTTTTAGATCTTAAGGTTGTATTAGTGTGCGTGTGTGTGCAGGTGGATATGTGTGTGCAAGGAAGAGTGCAAATATGACCGCGCATGATCGAGTGTAAGCGAGTGTGAATATTGCGCGGATGAGTGAATTTGTGTGTATGACCCTCGCTTCTGAACTCTGCCTTCAAGTGCCGAGCTTTTTGGAGCATACACAATCTTGATTGACTGAAATCTGACCACCTTATTTTAATTTTTTTTTCTTTCTACAAAGTGGTGCGACCGTTTTCCCCTTGAGGAGTGTTTTGATTCTTTATACTCCTTTTTCTCATTCTATCTCCCTCACACTTTCTTCGTTCTCTCTCTCTCTCTTTAAATCTATGCTCCAATTGCAAGTGCCGCTGGACCTGTGCCGGACACTATCAACAATTTTCAATCAGTTGTGGACACGTGTGAAAAACGGAACACTGCCAACACCAGTCAAACCTGGCGCTGTGAGACAACTGATGTGAAGCTGTGTTGAATACTAGTTCGATTGTGGTTTTTCTTTTTCTTTTATCCCTTAGGTTTCCATTGCGTATTTTAAATGCTGATTTTTTTCTGGTGTTGATTGTTATATTGAATGTCTTGTATTGATTAGTTTAATTACTGATTGTATTCTGATATATATACTGATTGTGTTTTGTTTGTACCTTTGTGGGTTTTTCCCCCCTGTTGGCAACTAATTTCATTTATTTTTCATTGTTCACCAAAGAAAACAAAAATGAACACCAACCAAAATGTATGGCCATCTAAAGACGGTCTTCGAATCACACATTTAAATATAAATCACGCAGTTAACAAAACTACAGAAATAACCTCCCTGTTAAGTAACCATGGAAAACCTTTTCATATACTTGGTCTCTCTGAATCAAGACTCTCGGAACATATCAGTGATGCTGAGATGTACATCCCAGGCTATAACGTCATCCGTAATGACCCTACAAAAGCCAGGGAGACTGGTCTCCTCCTCTATGTCAGCGAATCCCTCACATTTAAGCGTCTACCATATCTTGAACAGCACGATGTTGAATCAATGTGGATAGAAGTCAAATTGAAAAACACCCCTTCCATTTTAATCGCTTTCTGTTATAGAAATCCGGCAGAACGGGTAAACTGGCTGGATAAATTCACCGCAATGATGGACGCGGCGACGCTAGAATCAAAGGAAATCATCTTACTTGGAGATTTCAACACAGATCTTACCAAAGCCAATACACAGTGGAATGCGACAATAAGTCTGTTTAATCTGCATCAACTAATCAATACACCCACCAGAGTTACGCACAATTCACAGACGCTCATAGATCATATATACACTTCCAATAAGAACAATATATTAGAAGCTTGCGTACCGATATTCAACTGTAGTGATCACTACCCAGTTTGTGTCACTTGGGGAAAAAAAGGAGTAAAAATTCCCAAATCAGGCCATAAGACAATAGCATATCGTTGCTACTCTAAATTTAATGAGCAGCTCTTTATAAATGATGTGAGTAGCTCCCAACTTTCATCGGTATATGATATAACAGACCCCGATCTAGCAATAGAACACTGGATCGAAATATTTACAGAGTTATATAATAAACACGTCCCACTCAAAACTATAAGAGTTAAACACACCCCTAAACCAGCTTGGTGTTCCAAAGAGTTGAAAGAGGCAGGCTACATTAGAGACTATCTAAAAGAGCAGGGCTACCACGAAGAATCGAACAAATTGAGAAATGCAATAAACTCGCAAAAGCGCAGAGAAAAGAGGAAATATTACCGAGAATTATTATCCTCGAAAGAAAACCCAAAATCAGTGTGGCAAGCTATAAACCAACTCACCAACAAGCAATCTTCGTCAAAATCAACCGTGATCAAAGACGTTTCTGTGAATCAACTAAATACACACTTTTCCACTATAGCTAGAAAAATTATTACCACAGATTACACAGAACTGAATGACCTTGAAAAATTAAAATTGTATTGTCGTAATAAAAACACTTCAATTAAATTGAATATTCCACCCATAACAGTATTTGAAGTCTACAACTACCTTATCCAACTAAAACAGACAGGAACCCGCGGACTGGATGGCATCGACAGCAGAATTCTTAAACTAGCCGCTCCAGTTATCACGGACACATTAACGTACATTTTTAATCTGTGTATTGACAAAAACTACTTTCCGATCGCATTTAAGAAAGCGAAAGTTATTCCTATTTACAAATCAGGGGACACCACCGATCCTTCAAACTACAGGCCAATTTCCATTATTTCTATTCTTTCAAAACCACTGGAAAAACACATCAACAAGCATATTTCACATCACTTTGATGTCAATGAACTTTTACATCCAGCTCAGTCTGGTTTCAGACGAAAGCATTCATGCCACACAGCATTGGTCAACATTGTAGATGACTGGCTTACCAATGTCAATAACAATAGATATTGTGGTGTTTTATTCGTCGATTTAAAAAAAGCATTTGATGTGATAGACCACAAACTCTTACTTAGAAAACTTGAGCTGTATGGTCTGTCAACCAATTGTCTTAGTTTGCTTGAATCCTATATGACAAACAGACAACAATGCGTGACAATGAGTACATCAATCTCAGCACCAACAACACTTGATTATGGCATTCCTCAGGGGTCTATTCTAGGCCCTTTACTGTTCTCAATATATATAAACGACCTACCGCTCCATATGAAATCCGTCTGCGAACTGTTTGCGGATGATACAACAATCCACACTTCTCATACTGACATTGTCGCTCTTGCAAAAGACTTACAAGAAAGTACTGATGACCTCGTTAGATGGACCGAACTAAACCACATGTCTCTTCACCCTCAAAAAACAAAATGCATGTTAATCACAACCAGACAAAAGAGGCAAAACACTATACATAATCTTCCTTCCATCCAAATTAAAGGCGAACCTATTGAACAGGTCAGTGATCATAAAGTTCTGGGGATCATAATTGACAACAATCTCACTTGGAATCCTCACATAAATTTCCTTTGCAAAAAGACAGCCCAGAAAACCCATCAACTATCCAAAATCAAACATTTCCTTGACCTTCATTCACGGAAATTATTTTTTCAAGCGCATATCCAGTCTACAATAGATTATGCATCAACACTATGGGACTCCGCAAGTGCGAATACCATGAAGCCATTACAGAATCTTCATAAACGGGGGCTCAAGCTGGTACTCCTTAAAAAGACTACCCTTTTAGACTCAGACTATAAACAAGCGAATATTCTCCCACTAATCCGTAGATTAAAGTACAATAAAGGAATCATGATGCAAAAGATTATGACAGGTAATGCACCACCAACATTAATAGACAAATTTTCTGTAAATTCATCAAGGAATCCCCCCAAAGTCCATATCCCAATTCCAAGAATTGACTTGTTCAAATCCAGTCTGGTTTACTCAGGCGCCACCCTATGGAACTCACTCCCAGAAACAATTAAACAACACCATTGCCCAACCACCTTCAAAAAACATTGCCTTTCCCACCTTATGCCATAATGTGTAATGTAAATCGTTCATTTTATTGATACTGTTTGTCAAATGTGTATGGTTGACAGAACCTTCCTCACCCTCTATCCCCCATTCTGATGTGTAATGCGGTGTGTGTTGTGTGTGTTTGTTTCTTTGATTTTGTTCATTTTTTTTCCTATGCATTTTACTAACACCATGCTAGTGCCTGTATGCCATGTGTGTGTGTGTGTGTGTGTGTGTGTGTGTGTGTGTGTGTGTGTGGTTGTTGTTTGTTTTGATTTATGCATATTTTTTCCTCTGTTGTGTATCTCTACTAACACCATGCTTTCATTTTATTAAATATTGTGTAGTGTAGACCCTATTCAGGGCGGGGACTGGATGTAAAAAAGCACACCAGTGCTTATCTATTATCCTCGAAATAAAGAATTTGTCTTGTCTTGTCTTGTCTTGTCTTGTCTTGTGAGTATGTGTGCGTTTTCGTTTTTTTTTAACTGTAAGTGATATTATACGAGGGAGGGAAAAAATACTGTGTACGCATGCGAGTATGTGTGCGTGCATGTGTGTGTGCGTGTTGTGTTACCCAAAAAATGATTGATTAAAGTGTGTGGTGTGTGTGTGTGTGCGCGCGCGCGCGGTGGTGTGTGTGTGTGTCTGTATGTCTGAGTGTGCCTGATTTCTTAATTTGTGACACGTTGAACAAATGCCATGGCTGTTATATATGATGATCTGGTGACCACTTTTTCTTCTTCTGAGGTGAAATGTAATCAGGATTAGAGAGTGAATTGAACTGTAACAAAACGCCATGTTAAACTCTAAGTCTTGTGGTTGTTTTTAGGTTTGTTTTTTGAGGGTTTTTTGTTGTTGTTTTTGTTGTTGTTGTTGTTGTTGTTTTTTTGGGGGGTTCATGTTCGTTCTTTTTAAAAAAAATTATTACTCTTATAGTTTTTGTAGTTTGTTAATCCCCTTATTTTTATTTGTGTGTTGTTGTTGTTTTTGGTTTGGGGGGTTGTTTTCTTATTGTTCTTGTTTGTTTTTGTTTTGTTTTTTTGTTTTGGGTTTTTTGTTGTTGGTGGTGGTGGTTTTGGGGGGTTTGTATTTTTTTTGTGTTTTTTTTGTTTTGTTTTGTTTTGTTTTGCTTTTTGTTGTTGTTTTTTCTTGTTGATTCATTTTTTCTATCAGTGTATAAAACAATTCTTGTACTTAAAAAAAGGCCAGAGAACAAATAGCATGCTTTACTGTTCATAAACCATAATGTTGATAAGCCACATAACAGTATGATACATGAAAGTGCTTCTATGGGTGTATATGTGTATTCATGCTTTACATGTGTACGAATACATAAGTTTATTATCTATGCATGTATGAGTATGTATGCATATGCCCACACACGCACGCACACGCACACACATACACACATATTAATTTTATCAACACACACAAACACACATCTGCACACGACCATTGATCCATGATCTGCTAGTGACAGGGCATGTGTGTGTGTGTGTGTCATCAGCGATGCATGGATCAAAGATGGCTCGTGGGTGTGTGTTTGTGGGGTGTTAGTGTGCGTGCGCGCGCACACATACAGACACACACACACACACACACACACATACACACAATGCACACAACCACACACACACACACACACACACACCACACACACCACACAACATACACAACACAAAGCACCACACCACACACACCCACACACACACACCACACATACGCGCACACACACACACACACCACACACCACACACCACACACACACACACACACACACACACACCCACACAAACGACACAAACTGACAGAGTTAACAGCCAGGATTCTAACAGCTGTACTTTTGAATCAGGTAGTAGCCCAAGAAACACAATGCAATAAACAAGAGGAGCGGTCCAGAAATGAAGAATGTGAAGAATACAAAAGAAAACTTGTTTGAAAAACATTGTGAAGACATTGGGGGGGGGGGGCGGGGGGGAACATGACATCACCGACACAAAAACAGTCTTTAGGACAGTAAAAGACGAGACCAAATAGGAACAATGCAAAGTCAGAACCACTCAGTACAAAGTCGGTTATTGTCTTACACAGGAAAAAGACATCGTAAAAATGTGGGCTGAGTACTGGTCTGATCTCTACAACAAGCAGAGCAAAGGATGCTAACAGTGTAGTACCTCTACAAACAAGCAGGATGCTAACAGTGTAGTACCTCTACAACAAGAAGGATGCTAACAGTGTAGTACCTCTACAACAATAAGAGCAAAGGATGCTAACAGTGTAGTATCTCTACAACAAGCAGAGCAAAGGATGCTAACAGTGTAGTATCTCTACAACAAGCAAAGGATGCTAACAGTGTAGTATCTCTACAACAAGCAGAGCAAAGGATGCTAACAGTGTAGTACCTCTACAAAGCAAAGGATGCTAACAGTGTAGTACCTCTACAACAAGCAGAGCAAAGGATGCTAACAGTGTAGTATCTCTACAACAAGCAGAGCAAAGGATGCTAACAGTGTAGTACCTCTACAACAAGCAGGATGCTAACAGTGTTAGTACCTCTACAACAAGCAGAGCAAAGGATGCTAACAGTGTAGTACCTCTACAACAAGCAGAGCAAAGGATGCTAACAGTGTAGTACCTCTACAACAAGCAGAGCAAAGGATGCTAACAGTGTAGTACCTCTACAACAACCAGAGCAAAGGATGCTAACAGTGTAGTACCTCTAAAAACAACCAGAGCAAAGGATGCTAACAGTGTAGTACCTCTACAAAAGCAGGATGCTAACAGTTGTAGTACCTCTACAACAACAGAGCAAAGGATGCTAACAGTGTAGTACCTCTACAACAAGCAGGATGCTAACAGTGTAGTACCTCTACAGAAGCAGAGCAAAGGATGCTAACAGTGTAGTACCTCTACAACAAACAGAACAAAGGATGCTAACATGCCAACGTGTAGAGTACTCTACAACAACCAGAGCAAAAGGATGTAACAGTGTAGTACCTCTACAACAACAGAACAAAGGATGCTAACAGTGCAGTACCTCTACAAAAAGCAGGATGCTAACAGTGTAGTACCTCTACAACAAGCAGAGCAAATATGCTAACAGTGTAGTACCTTACAACAAGCAGAGCAAATATGCTAACAGTGTAGTACCTTACAACAACCAAGCAAAGGATGCTAACAGTGTAGTACCTCTACAACAAGCAGAGAAAAAGGATTCAACAGTGTAGTACCTCTACAACAAGCAGGTATGCTAACAGTGTAGTACTCTACAAAAGCAGAGCAAAGGATGCTAACAGTGTAGTACCTCTACAACAACCAGAGCAAAGGATGCTAACAGTGTAGTACCTCTACAACAA
>NC_134897.1:42760295-42767795 GCF_041734735.1 Babylonia areolata
GACGAGATGTGACGCCAACTGGTCGAGGGTTCGATACCTTCCTGGGGCTCTACAATGGTTACAATGATTACTACACCAAAAAGATCATGGGTATGAGGTTCATGTGTGTGTGCGTGCGTGTGTGTGTGTGTGTGTGTGTGTGTGTGTGTGTGTGTGTGTGTGTGTGTGTGTGTGTGTGTGTGTGTGCAGTATGTATCCTCGTTACATTTATATCATGAGAACCAATGAAAATCGTTCCATTGATACTGAGATATTCACATGTATGAGAACCAAATCAACATTTTCCCTTGAATATTGTTAAAACGTAGTTATAGACATTTCTATGTAATGATCAAACCAACTAGACGATAAGGAATAGAATTCTCTCTATATTCTTTTGTACAATGCTTAGATATTAGAACTGTTCTCTTTGTTGTTGTTTTTTTTACGGGACCTCTTTTTGTTTCAGCAATCGCCAGCCACGAAGATTGTGAGTATCCCAACAAGAGAGAGAGAGAGAGAGAGAGAGAGAGAGAGAGAGAGAGAGAGAGAGTGGGGGGTGTTAAGGAAGTAATATGGGAGGGTGGTGGTGGTGGTAATGAAATTGATTTAACAAAATGACTGTCGAAACCACTCTTTTTTCTTGAGTTTTTTTTTTTTTTTTTTTCTTTTTTAACGTGTAACGCGTGTATGATATGAGACCATGGTGGTAATGCTTTACTTGAATGTGAGTTGTTGTGCCACGAACGGGTTTTCCGAGGAAATGATTCATCGTTTTGAAGACAGTAATGTTTTGAAGAACTTGTGTGTTCCTTTAGGGTTTGTTGTGTTCCTTTAGGGTTTGTTGTGTTCCTTTAGGGTTTGTTGTGTTCCTTTAGGGTTTGCGTTCCTTTAGGGTTTGTTGTGTTCCTTTAGGGTTTGTGTGTTTCTTTAGGGTTTGTTGTGTTCCTTTAGTGTTTGTGTTCCTTTAGGGTTTGTTGTGTTCCTTTAGGGTTTGTTGTGTTCCTTTAGGGTTTGTGTTTCTTTAGGGTTTCTGTGTTCCTTTAGGGTTTGTGTTTCTTTAGGGTTTGTTGTGTTCCTTTAGGGTTTGTGTGTTCCTTTAGGGTTTGTTGTGTTCCTTTAGGGTTTGTTTTGTTCCTTTAAGGTTTGTTGTGTTCCTTTAGGGTTTGTTGCGTTCCCTTAGGGTTTGTGTGTTCCTTTGGGGTTTGTGTGTTCCTTTAAGGTTTGTTGTGTTCCTTTAGGGTTTGTGTTTCTTTAGGGTTTCTGTGTTCCTTTAGGGTTTGTGTTTCTTTAGGGTTTCTGTGTTCCTTTAGGGTTTGTGTTTCTTTAGGGTTTCTGTGTTCCTTTAGAGTTTGTTGTGTTCCTTTAGGGTTTGTGTGTTCCTTTAGGGTTTGTTTTGTTCCTTTAGGGTTTGTGTGTTCCTTTAGGGTTTGTGTGTTCCTTTAGAGTTTGTTGTGTTCCTTTAGGGTTTGTGTGTTCCTTTAGGGTTTGTTGTGTTCCTTTAGGGTTTGTGTGTTCCTTTAGGGTTTGTGTGTTCCTTTAGAGTTTGTTGTGTTCCTTTAGGGTTTGTGTGTTCCTTTAGGGTTTGTTGTGTTCCTTTAGGGTTTGTGTGTTCCTTTAGGGTTTGTTGTGTTCCTTTAGGGTTTGTGTTTCTTTAGGGTTTCTGTGTTCCTTTAGGGTTTGTTGTGTTCCTTTAGGGTTTGTTGTGTTCCTTTAGGGTTTGTGTGTTTCTTTAGGGTTTGTTGTGTTCCTTTAGGGTTTGTGTTTCTTTAGGGTTTGTTGTGTTCCTTTAGGGTTTGTGTGTTCCTTAGGGTTTGTTGTGTTCCTTTAGGGTTTGTTTGTTCCTTTAGGGTTTGTGTGTTCCTTTAGGGTTTGTTGTGTTCCTTTAGGGTTTGTGTGTTCCTTTAGGGTTTGTTGTGTTCCGTTAGGGTTTGTGTGTTCCTTTAGGGTTTGTTGTGTTCTTTTAGGGTTTGTTGTGTTCCTTTAGTATTTGTGTTCCTTTAGGGTTTCTGTGTTCCTTTAGGGTTTGTTGTGTTCCTTTAGGGTTTGTTGTGTTCCTTTAGAGTTTGTTGTGTTCCTTTAGGGTTTGTGTGTTTCTTTAGGGTTTGTTGTGTTCCTTTAGGGTTTGTGTGTTCCTTTAGGGTTTGTTGTGTTTCTTTAGGGTTTGTTGTGTTCCTTTAGGGTTTGTTGTGTTCCTTTAGGGTTTGTTGTGTTCCTTTAGGGTTTGTGTGTTTCTTTAGGGTTTGTTGTGTTCCTTTAGGGTTTGTTGTGTTCCTTTAGGGTTTGTGTGTTCCTTAGAATTTGTTGTGTTCCTTTAGGGTTTGTGTGTTCCTTTAGGGTTTGTGTGTTCCTTTAGGGTTTGTGTGTTCCTTTAGGGTTTGTTGTGTTCCTTTAGGGTTTGTGTGTTCCTTTAGGGTTTGTTGTGTTCCGTTAGGGTTTGTGTTCCTTTAGGGTTTGTTGTGTTCCTTTAGGGTTTGTGTGTTCCTTTAGGGTTTGTTGTGTTCTTTTAGGGTTTGTTGTGTTCCTTTAGTATTTGTGTTCCTTTAGGGTTTCTGTGTTCCTTTAGGGTTTGTTGTGTTCCTTTAGGATTTGTTGTGTTCCTTTAGGGTTTGTGTGTTCCTTTAGGGTTTGTTGTGTTCCTTTAGGGTTTGTGTGTTCCTTTAGGGTTTGTTGTGTTCTTTTAGGATTTGTTGTGTTCCTTTAGGGTTTGTGTGTTCCTTTAGGGTTTAGGATTTGTTGTGTTCCTTTAGGGTTTGTGTGTTCCTTTAGGGTTTAGGATTTGTTGTGTTCCTTTAGGGTTTGTGTGTTCCTTTAGGGGTCAGGGTTTGTTGTGTTCCTTTAGGGTTTGTATTCCTTTAGAGTTTGTGTTCCCTTTAGGGTTTCTTGTGTTCCTTTAGGGTTTGTGTGTTCCTTTAGGGTTTGTGTGTTCCTTTAGGGTTTAGGATTTGTTGTGTTCCTTTAGGGTTTGTGTGTTCCTTTAGGGTTTAGGATTTGTTGTGTTCCTTTAGGGTTTGTGTGTTCCTTTAGGGGTCAGGGTTTGTTGTGTTCCTTTAGGGTTTGTGTTCCTTTAGAGTTTGTGTTCCCTTTAGGGTTTCTTGTGTTCCTTTAGGGTTCGTTGTGTTCCTTTAGGGTTTGTGTGTTCCTTTGTGTTCCTTTAGGGTTTTGTGTTCCTTTAGGGTTTGTTGTGTTCCTTTAGGGGATTGTGTGTTCCTTTAGGGTTTTTGTGTTCCTTTAGTGACTGTCAAAGGACAGAACAGTGTGAGACAACGTGACATAGCTGGTGAAAGCAATTTTCTCTACTGAATCTTGACCTGTCAGTGATTACAAATGTGTAAATTACACCAATAATTCTGGAAATCATTATTCTGTGGCCACCTCATTTTATGACTATACATTTAAAAAAAAAAGCCTTTTGATCAAGGAGATACACGAGTGTAGAAATGTGTTAGGGGTTTATTGTTCATTGCTGATGGATGCTATTCGATACAGGATAACACAAAAAATAGTGTTCTCTTACTGTGCTGGATCTTCAAATCGACGCCTATGCAGTTATTGTGATGACGATTTTGGCTAGGTTTGTACGCAGGTGGTAGTGATAACATGGTTTAAGTATCTCAAGCCAGCTAACCCCCTCATCGTTCAATCATGCACTTAGCCACACGCACACCCACGCGTGTGAATAACCTGGTATATTATGTTTCGTGCAGTTGATCCCAATGCTGAAGGAACAATCTACGACTTCTTTGCCAACACCACTGTTTACCCCAGTCCTGAGGACGAATACACCACGGTGGGTTTGAGTGATGGTGTGTAGTGTTGATCAGCGTGTTGCACTTCGGAGGGAATTTAGATAGGCATTTACCTTTTTCTCTTTCCGGATCTACATCAATGTATTCTCATACAGAAAGAAATACAAGGATATGAAGTGGTGTGGTCTCACAAACCAGGCATACCATGGATGGGACTATACTGAATCTATCTGATTGCAGGACATCTTTACGGAGAGAGCACAAGAAATCATCAAGGAGTTCAAGGATTCACCATTCTTCATCGCTCTGCATTACACTGCCCCACACTGGCCTCTTCAGGTGACGTAAAAAAAATAATAATGACATCACTTTTCCATTGTTAAACTTCTTTTTTTTGCATAGAGATTGAGAACATAAGTAGATAAATGAAAGCATCATATAGAAATAATACTGGCTGATGCTTTTGTCGAGATCTTTCTGTGTGTCTGTGTGTGTTCTGCATCCTTTATACCTGTTTTTATCAAGAACGTCAACGAAGGTGAAAGCTGTAACGAAATGGATCTTTGTTTCTGTCATGAAACAGTCAAGTGCTGAAATAGTCATCTCTAGATGTTGGCGTCAACTTTAAAAGATAAACATATAGCGAAATGCCTTCCGCTCAGGTCTGTGTTAACTGCCACACTGACTCTGTCTCAGAACCCCCCGGACTTCGATGAGGACCTTTATAAAGATGTAGACGACAAGGACAGAAAGATGTACTTGGGTATGTATGTATGTATGTATGTATGTATGTTTGTATGTATCTATGTATGTATGTGTGTGTGTGTGTGTGTGTGTATGTATGTATGTGTGTGTGTGTGTGTGTGCGTGCGTGTGTGTGTGTGTGTGTGTGTGTGTGTGTGTGTGTGTGTGTGTGTGTGTGTGTGTGTGTGTGTGTGTGTGTATGTATGTGTGTGTGTGTGTGTGTGTGTGTGTGTGTGCGCGCGCGCGCCGTCTTTTTTTATTCAAAATACACACAAACTCTGTCTGCCCCTCTCTTCGTTCCTATCACATCCTCTTTGTCATCCTCTTTGTCTCACTCCTTTTGTCACGCACCTGTAGCATACTGATGTCATATTGAAAGAATATTTAAATCGCCCTCTCTCTCTCTCTCTCTCTCTCTCTCTCTCTCTCTCTCTCTCTCTCTCTCTCTCTGGTGTGTAGCCATGGTGACGGCGATGGACGAGGGAATCGGAGAGGTGATGGACACACTGCGGGAGGAAGGAGTCCTGGACAACACCATTGTCGTCTTCCAGTCTGACGTCAGTTGGGGGCAGTGCTTCTCCACTGTTCCACAGTCCTCTGGATCTCTGTCTTTTCCGTTTTCTTTTCTGCACGTCCTCCACCTAAGGCCTTGGCTGTATCTGAACGTTTAGAATTGTTAGTGTGTGGACATTGGACATTACTGTTGTTTGAATACAGGTCAGTTGTTAGTGAATAGATACAGATGCTTGTTAGTGTATGAAATGTGTTCGGACATAGAACATTGTTTGCATATTGACATAGAGCATTGTTTGCATATTGACATAGAGCATTGTTTGCATATTGACATAGAGCATTGTTTGCATATTGACATAGAGCATTGTTTGCATATTGACATGGAGCATTGTTTGCATATTGACATGGAGCATTGTTTGTGTCTGTACACAGAGCAGCGTCGGTGTCTTCACACATAGCAGCATTAGTTTTATGTATGACAAGATCTATGGCTAGGTTTACAACATGAGCAACAGTGGGTTTCTTTGCATATACGTCAATTTCTGTGTCACTACACTACGTATGATGATTTAATTTTTTTAAAATTATTGCCAATGTTTTGAAACGTGGAGTTTTTGTTCCTTGCTTTATAAAGCAGTGTACACCTTTGCAGAAAGTCTTTCCTCCGAAAGGGACACAGAGATTAAAGTCATGTTTCACTCTATTATAGACACCATGATTATATCAATGTGTCTTACGTACTTCCATCTGATGAAAAAGTAAGACTATATAAAGTCACTATAGTCACCATCTTCCATCACCATCTTCAATCACAGTCATCACCACTGCTACGTTTATCATCAATGCCTCATTTCCTCTTTCAGTCTCTGTGCATTCTCTTTCTTCCTTGGTGTAAATATCAAAAGGTAACGAAATTCCCCAAACAAAGCTCAAAGAAAAAAAAGGAATTTATTATCATAATTTTTGTTGCTATTGTAGTATCAACAGTGATTATTTCTTATTTCGATCAAAATTATCGTCGTTTTCCCTGCAGAATGGAGGCGACACGCACTTTGCAGCCAGCAATGAACCACTGAGAGAGAGGAAAACCACGCTGTATGAGGGAGGTGTCAGAGTGCCCAGTCTGGTGTACAGCCCAGGCCTCCTGGCCAACACTCCTCGTGTCAGTGAAGAGTGAGTGGCAGCTGTCTCCCTCAACACCACCCTCGGTGTGTCTGCAGTGAAACCTGTGGACTGGTGGTGTCAGTTAATGAACGCCAGCTAAACATATACCCCTCGTATGTTTCAAATGCGATTCTATAAAGACAAAAGCCTTATATTCTGTCGTCAGGTCTGCAATAGTTCGATCGTACTAGATCAAAACCTACAGAGCTGTTGTGCTGACCACCTTGTTGTACTGCTGTGATACATGGACGACGTATCGCCGTCACATTCAACAACTTGAGCAGTTTCACCAGAGATGCCTACGAAAGATCCTCAGCATAAAGTGGCAAGACAGGGTCTCCATCCTCCAGGTCCTAGAGAGGAGCGGCCTGCCCAGCATTGAAAGCCTGCTGATCCAATGCCAGCTACGCTGGACAGGACACGTTGTCCGCATGACAGACAGCAGGATCCCGAAGATGCTTTTGTATGGCCAGCTGAAGGAAGGCCACCGTGAACTTGGAAGACCCTGCAAGCGCTTCAAGGACACCTTGAAGACAAACATCAAAGCCTGTGACATAGACATCGCTTCCTGGGAAACTGATGCCCTTGACCGCTCTCGCTGGAGGACGCTGTGCTCTAGTGGTATAAAGACGTTTGAAAACAAGAGAACGCTGGCCATTAAGGAGAAGCGTGAGCGAAGGAAGCAGGGCTCAACTTCTGGAGACGTTTTCCATTGCACCATCTGTGGGAAGCGCTGCGCATCCAGAATCGGCCTCTTCTCCCATATGAGGAAACACACCGACAAATAAGCCTGCCTGCCTACTCATCCGTCGGTCCGACGGGAGACTCCATCATCACTAGATACCTTCCACAGGCTTCAAGAAGACATCTATTTTGACCAGTACGACTGTTCAGCTATTGGATATACTTTGCACGCATGTTAATGATTACAAATGTCAATGGGATAGATTAACCAATTTTCTATGTGGAAGTTTGGAATTTTGTTTGATGTCTGATCACGCATAATGGTAACTGTATTTTTTTTAATGTAAAAGGTTCAGTATGTGTAAGATTTAGGATCGATTTTTTTTATTATAATGTATAAACAGGATAATAAATATTTTCGTTCATACACACGATATCGGTTGTACATTGCGAAACACCTCCTGGTAAAATATAGAACGCGTGGTTAATTATATATGTGTGTGTGTGTGTGTGTGTGTGTGTGTGT
Organism: Babylonia areolata; assembly: GCF_041734735.1. Lineage (NCBI taxonomy): Eukaryota > Metazoa > Mollusca > Gastropoda > Neogastropoda > Buccinidae > Babylonia > Babylonia areolata. The sequence continues at coordinate 42,767,655 of NC_134897.1, forward strand.
GTGTGTGTGTGTGTGTGTGTTCAGTTTGTTCCACATTGCAGACTGGTTCACAACACTTCTTGCAGCAGCAGGAGTTGATGCAGGAAGTATGTCTGTTCATCTCTCTCTCTCTCTCTCTCTCTCTCTCTCTCTCTCTCTCCA
>NC_134897.1:42772795-42800295 GCF_041734735.1 Babylonia areolata
CACCTGTGTGCAAGCTGATGAAGCGCTATGTATCTAAAGGGGGTGTGCTTTTATAGAAGCGAAAGTCACTGTATTTGTTTGCTGCTTAGTTGTGAGTCCAGTCGATTAATCGATGAAGGTGGATGAATAGTCACTAAATTGAATAATCATTGATCTATTTAGATAGAGACACCGCCAACCATTTGATATCTTCAACACATGCAAACCAAAAGGAAATTGGGGGACAGATATGTACGGTAAAAAAAAAAAGAGAAGCATTTGGTGATGCCGTGTGGCTTGAGGGTGATGGAGGCATCAGTTATATTACCAGTAAAAAGGAACTCCAAGTGTCCTGCAGACTTCAGCAACTGACGTTACAACTCGCTGCATAAAACACCTTGAACATCAAGATCTCTTCCGCTGAATCATTCCCTCCGGGGGGGTCATCTACTGCAGACGTTTCTTGTGACAGACGTTCTCTTCTCCCTGTGCAGACTTCAGCAACTGACGTCAGAACTTGCTGCATGACACACCTTGAATATCATGATATCATCCGCTGAAAGCTTCACTCCGTTTTGGGGGGATTTTTGTCGTTGTTTTGTTTTGTTTTGTCTGTTTCGTTGGGTTTTTTGTTTGTTTGTTTGTTTGTTTTTGTTTGTTTGTTTTGTTTTGTTTGTTGTTGTTTTTCTTTTGTTGTTTGTTTTTTTGTTGTTGTTTTTGACTCACTTGTGTAAACAAAGTGAGTCTATGTTTTAACCCGGTGTTCGGTTGTCTGTGTGTGTGTGTGTGTGTGTGTGTGTGTGTGTGTGTGTGTGTGTGTGTGTGTGTGTGTCCGTGGTAAACTTTAACATTGCCATTTTCTCTGCAAATACTTTGTCAGTTGACACCAAATTAGGCATACAAATAGGAAAAATTCAGTTCTTTCCAGTCATCTTGTTTAAAACAATATTGCACCTCTGGGATGGGCACAAAAAATAAAAAATGAAGCCTGATTATATGCAAACTGCATGTACTGTTATATTTATATTTTTTGTATTCTTTAAACTTGGCACTTTGATCTGATATTCGGACACAACAACAAGAGCAGTCATTATTTTCATTTTTTGTTCGAACAGGAACTTCTTTTGCTAAGCATGGAAGTTTTATTTATTTTGCAAACGTTTTGGTGCAGATAGTAAAAAAAGGGAAATTAATCTGTAATTAATGCTAGGGGACTTAATTTGCTTTAAACTGATCTTTCTCATCTTAAACATTACATTTTGAAATTATACTCAGTACATAAAAAGCTTGTGTATTTTACTCTGAGTGTACAGGGCTTTCACTATGTTCATTCGCCCAAGTGGTCTTTTTCGGAAAATACTAAAATCAATACGACGGGTGGACTAAATAGATCTGTTGGCTGAGCCCTGAAGGTCATGGGCAAAAATGAATGATTGAGTACACATATTTATACACATTCAAAGCGCGCGCTCATATTCTTGCGAACGCGAACGACGCCATTTTGTTTCAAGTTGTTGACCTGCCCGTTCAATCCTATATTCAATTGACATTACACGATAACATGTGATGGAAAGTTGGAGAAGGAGACCGTTAGATATTTATTCAGAGAAAGATTTCTGAACGCCTCATCAATTACTGGATTATGCCCCAAACTGCCATAAAAATATCCACAGAATCAGTCGGAATTCACAGTTAAAAATTGTACACCATGCGAGTTAATACCCTTGAAATGATGAAACAAAAACATTTCCAGTCTTGACTTTTCTCAAAATGAAGTCCTTTTCACTTCATACGACGTTTAGAAGTACTTGTACTTGGCTTTACATGTTCTTAGTTTAACAAAATGCTCAATTTTCATATCAACTTTAAAACTATACCGACCAGAAAAAACCAGACCGACGGGCGCAATAGCCGAGTGGTTAAAGCGTTGGACTGTCAATCTGAGGGTCCCGGGATCGAATCACGGTGACAGCGCCTGGTGGGTAAAGGGTGGAGATTTTTACGATCTCCCAGGTCGACATATGTGCAGACCTGCTAGTGCCTGAACCCCCTTCGTGTGTATATGCAAGCAGAAGATCAAATACGCACGTTAAAGATCCTGTAATCCATGTCAGCGTTCGGTGGGTTTTGGAAACAAGAACATACCCAGCATGCACATCCCCGAAAACTGAGTATGGCTGCCTACATGGCGGGGTAAAAACGGTCATACACGTAAAAGCCCACTCGTGTGCATACGAGTGAACGCAGAAGAAGAAGAAGAAACCAGGCCGTGAAGGTGTCTATACACCCCTCAAGGAAATATCAAAACAATCTGCTTTCTACTGTCATGTACTATGGTGCTTGAAGAACATTCTGGCCAGAAAGGGAATTGAGCAATAATTTTGAAATGACAGAGTAAGGCAAGGAAACGCAAGGCACGGGAAAACGTGATACGTGATACTAACACTGCGCCTGTCTTCGGTCAGAGAGCAAACTCTCTAATCCTCTCACACACACAGCGAGGTTCGCCCGCACACCACTCTCTTTGTCTATATCACTCTCTCTCTCTCTCTTCTCTCCTCTTCTCTTGAGTTGAAGAAAAGAATGTTCTGACTAACTCGGCCGACTGTCGTTTGACTTGGAGTCAGTAACTGGACCTGGAAGCAGAATGCACGTGGAATCGACTTTCCACCGTTGTCATCAAGCAGAAGCTGCATCACTGGATGACAGGCAGATTTGTTTGACTGACTGGCTTAATTACCTGTCGGAATTTAGTCTCTGTGTGTGTGTGTGTCAAGAGAGAGAAAGAGAGAGACCGAGACGGTAACAGAAGTCATCACGTGATTCACATGTATTTCAGTTTCTGCAGGTACCACTGCTGCCAGAGAGAGATGGACAATTAAAATAAAAGAAAAGAAAAAAAGAAGAGAGACAGACAGACAGACAGAGAAAGAGACAAATATACATATATATGCAACCGTGGTATATTATAAAGGGGTTACAAAAGAATAACTGAATTTTTGAATTTACAGGATTAAAAGAGAAAGGATAGAAAGTCCCTCTCACAAGCCAGGGGCAAATAGAGGCCAGTCACAAATAGGGTTTTTCTATTGTTTTATTTTACAATAGTTGTGGGAAGAAGAGCAGAAAAGATACGAAGATGAGAAGACAGTGCCTGTAGAAGACACAAACAACAAATGTCATAAGTACAACATGTCAGTAAGCACATGGCTAGTAAACACATCATATATTACAATGGAAAGACTACCACTTGGTTTGGAGTAGGCAACAACATAAGATAAATAATGCATATGTGTGAAGACCAAACACAGACATCAAATGATATGTCTAAGACACTTAAAACAGTGTAGATAAAGTGGTTAAAGCTAAACTGATTTAGTGAAAGTGCACTGACACTATAGATTATGTAAAGCTTATACTGTGTCAAAGTGACTCAAATGAATTGGTTACCATGTAGCACTATACTGGAGCAAGCCGTATAGGAGAGAGCATGATAGCTGAATTACAACTGACAGACTGTGATACACATCAGATGGTTTCAACCAATAATTTATATTAATCCAACACAAAATTGCAATCACCACAACAGAATACTACACACACATCAGTAGTACTGAGAACCAGTGTAGCAACATTGTAGTATGTACTAATATCAGCATATGAAATAATACATGCATAATATAAAAGATAAATAGAAAGGTTCGCTCGAAGGTTGTTCCATTGCAGAAGGAAAACTAGACACAGAAATCAGTGGTGCACTGGTGCACTACCCACACTGAACAGAGAAAGAAAAACAGATGCCACGTACATGCAGACCAGATTCTAGGGAATCTGTATACACACCAATCCAGGGCAGTATAACTATACACTCTGACAGTTAGGCATGAAACGGGTAGATGGCACCCGTTTGCAGCACAAAGAGACCAGCAGGGTAGCGGCTGGCGTGGTACCCCATCCTGTTGCACCCGTCGCTTCCGCACGTGCCACACGTCTGCCACCGACCCTGGGTACTGCAAGGGTAAGCGGTGAAGTGACTGCTGCTGCGGTTGATGCTGGCTGTGAAGTACTCGTATGCCTTATTGTGGCTGCAGAACAATTCTGCAATCAAAGGGGTGACTGTGATATCAGGGTGGTGTCCCCTCCCTGTCCCTACGTTGTTCTGATTCATCATCTTTGTTACATTCGGGTTTAATGATGACACTCATCTCAGGTGATATTGCGCGCATGATTGTGCGTGCGTGTATGTGTGTGTGCGTGCGTGTGTGTGTGTGTGCGTACGTGCGCGTGCGCACGTGTGTGTGTGTGTGCGTGCGCGTGCGTGTGTGTGTGTGTGTGTGTGTGTGTGTGTGTGTGTGTGTGTGTGTGTGTGTGTGTGTGTGTATGTACGTGTGTGTGTGTTTCCGTTACCCATTCTTTCATTTCCTGTCTTTTCACATGTGTTTCTCAGAATCGTTTATCACTGTCAAAGTCCCAAAGCTTTTTACGGCCATAAGGGCAGTGAATCTATATCCACTGTGTCCAGAAATACGCATAGGAAGGCACAAGCCAGTCCTCTCCTTTCTATGATCAATCTTCTCCAACATCAGTCGGATACCTATTGACATTTGAGTGGCGAGAAGTTCCTTCCCAAGGACACAACACAATTCCGAAACGGCCTCAAGAGCACTGGATCAGAAGTCCATCGTGGATTCTGCCACCATGACTCAAATTAACTCACTCAGTACGGCCAGTCCTCTCTTCTCCTCTACACAGACCCCTCGGATGTCCAGTGGGTGTCTGAATGACCCAACCTTTAGCTTCCGTCGTCAGAATTGTGGTATTCTTTGTCAACATTCACCTCTTCAGTATAAGAGCCTTCTGCTTGCAATATTTTGATGGTAATTGGGGTGAAACGCTGTTAACGTCGTCTCTTTCGCTGTTCGTATGGAGAGAGTTAAACAAGGATAAGCAACTGTTCAGTTTAGTTTTAAAACTATTTTTTCCAGTGCTTTTTCTAAATATAAGGCAGATTTATAACAACAAGACTGTTCCCATGGGGCTTCGGGAGACACATTTTGCTACAATTAGAAGTGTATGCATAGCAATAATGATGTTGAAATCAGTCTGAGACAATTAGCAATTATGATATTGATATTAGTTTCAGTCAATGTATCAGTGTTTCGTGAGGGAACTGTAAAACAAAACACGCTGCGCGAACATCTTCCTCACACATCTGAGTTGTTTGTCTTCAAGCACGTGTGTGTGTGTGTGTGTGTGTGTGTGTGTGTGTGTGTGTGTAACCGAACGAGACAGAGTAATCTTGCTAGACAAAATACCTTTTTTCAACTGCATATTCTTTGGCAATTGCGCTTTTCCCGTGTGTACCAGTAGCTTCATGAACACGTGAGTATTTGATACCTGAACAAAAACTGCAGCTCACCTCCCACGTTTATTAGAGACCAGATTCCAGTGCGAGTACATCCGGGCATCCTGGTGCCGCCATTGGGATAAAAGTCCACGTGACCCGTCCTCTCTTGAACTCCAAAACCTGATTGGATACACAAGAGAAGAAAGGTTTTATTCCTGAGATTGGTCAGATATTTCCTTAGTGTTTACTATTACCAGGTACGTGGGGTAAATTGGTGTGTACGATGTTACTGATTGGATATAGAAGAAATGAAAGGTTTTATTCCTGAGATTGGTCAGATATTTCCTTAGTTTTACTATTACCAGGTACGTGGGGTAAATTGATGTGTACGATGTTATAACTTTTACCCGCTTGTCAATTCCAAGTTCCAAGCTAATATTTCTGCACATGAGCAAGGCTACCATCTTCTTTCCTTGATAGAAAAAACAAAAACACGAATACCACTCTCCCCCTTCTCTCTCAGGAAGAATCCGACCAAACAGGTATTATGTGTCTGTAAGTGTGAGTAAGTCTGCGCGCGCGCGCGCGCGTGTGTGTGTGTGTGTGTGTGAAGATGTTATCAACATGCTTATTCTCTGTGCCAGAGATAAGCCAGTACCCGTCTTTTCAGAGTGAAGATGGCTTGGTACACAATGTTCTTTTCTACATCAGTAACAGAGGTTAGCAAAAATGTAAACGTTTGATCTGAAGTGAACGGCATGTGCGTGTGCGTGCATGCGTGTGTATGTGTGTGTGCGTATGAATGAGTGAGTGAGTGAATGCGTGTATGCATTCGTCTGTGCGTGCGTGCGTGCGTGTGTGTGTGTGTGTGTGTGTGTGTGTGTGTGTGAGAGGGAGAGAGAGAGAGAGAGAGAGAGAGGGGGGGGGTCAGGGAAGGGAAATAACTACAGTTAAGTACAGTATAGCACACTTTACACGAAGTGGTACGCCTTGGCACGGACGGAACTCAACGTTCTTTCACACACACACACACACACACCACACACACACACACACAAACGGCCCACATCGCCGATCTCCACTCACCTCCCCACTTGGCGTCAGTGTGGATGACATCAACAAAGATGGCGTCGCTGGGGTCCAGTTTGTGGGCAGCACTGTGTATCTCAAACAGCGGGGCAGCCGGGTCCAGTCCTGCACACAGAAAGACGATGGAACCTGGCACAGAAAGACGATGGAAGAAAGACTGAGGGTAGGCGCTATATAAGTATCCATATCAATCAAGCAATCAAAGAAACACGATGGAACCTAGCACAAACATGACTGAACCTAGCACAGAAACACAATGGAAGAAAGACGATGGAACCTGGCATAGAAACACGATGGAACCTGGCATAGAAACACGATGGAACCTAGCAAAGGAACACGATGGAACCTAGCACAGAAACACAATGGAACCTAGTACAGAATCATGATGGAACCTAGCATAGAAACACGATGGAACCTGGTACAGAATCATGATGGAACCTAGCATAGGAACACGATGGAACCTAGCATAGAAACACGATGGAACCTGGTACAGAATCATGATGGAACCTAGCATAGGAACACGATGGAACCTAGCACAGGAACATGATGGAACCTAAAACAGAATCATGATGGAACCTAGCATAGGAACACGATGGAACCTAGCACAGAAACACGATGGAACCTAGTACAGAATCATGATGGAACCTAGCATAGGAACACGATGGAACCTAGCACAGAATCATGATGGAACCTAGCACTGGAACATGATGGAACCTAAAACAGAATCATGATGGAACCTAGCACTGCTACACATCCATGATCACTCTGTGATCGTCTGGTATCGGGTGGTGGGGTAACAAAACAAAATGCTGCACTTCACGAAAGGGGCAGGAAGCAGGAACGCGATGGATTAGTACTTAGAATGGCACTGTGCCCATGATCACACACTGAACATCCCAGACCTCTTGTCGGGTGGTGGAGAAGTTGGAGTGGGGTATGGAGATAGACTGGACGTGAATAAAATGGCAGCCTACACTGGCAGACTATCTTTGATCGCACGAAGGTTGTTGCACTGGGGAAGGGAAGGCTAACGAAAACTATACACAGAAGTCAGTGCTACCTCACACTGGTGCACTGCCCACACTGAACATCTTGAGCCAGAGAGTGGGGTCAGTGGGTTGGGGGAAAGGCGGAGGGGAGAAGCGCTGGGGTGAACTCGGATAACAATGGCTCTTTACATGGCACAGTACCCATGATCACATACTCAGCATCCTCTGAAGGTATGAAGATGGTATCAACATTCACTTGAAAATACCTACCAGTGATGCGTCCAATTTTCTGGCTCACAAAGCCCAGATCAGGGCCGAACTTGGCCCCAGCGAACCCCGCCACTTGAGCCCCCAGGGAGTGGCCGATCAGGTGCCACCGGTCAGGCGCCGCCCCCAGGGTCCGGATCAGGGTAGCCAGCTGGGCTCCTACCACCCGAGTGTTGGCGACGGCCTGCGGATAGTTTGGTGCCCGGGCCCCGCGGGACCAGTCCACAGCGATCACGTTGGGTACCTGACATGGAGATGGTATCGAACGTTCTGATCATACTTTCAGTATTTTGTTTTTAATAGTGGGATGGCTGTGGTCATGATAGAAATTTAATGGTAAATGGGATATGTAACGGCTACCAGGAACGTAACTATACACAAACAGGTGAAAATGGAAGCAGTGTCAATGATTACTTTATTTTGTCAAATAATAACTTTTATGAACTTTTTTTGTGATGTACATAGATTGTGTGTTGCTGATGGAAATGAATTTGATCACTTTACTCTTGAGTGCCGTATTTCTTTTTCAGATGTTAACGTATTCAAAAGGAACAAATGCAATACCATGATAGAAAAAAAATATTGTAGAATGATCAGTATAGTCAAGAATTTCATGGTAAATTGAGTGAGATTTAAATAAATGATAATTGAAAATGGCTTTGGATCTCACTGATGTGAACGTAAAAAAAGCTTTAGAATTTTTCAATGAGTATATTTGAGAATATGCAACTTGTATGGAGAAAACTATTAGCGTGAAACATAGGAAACAAAAAGATGGATGGTTCGATTAGGACAGTATATATTATAGGAAAAAGGTTCGCAGGATACTGAGACGCTAACATCTAAAAAGTCAATGCAACATTTCTAGAACTGAAGAAAGCATTTGACTTCCTTGACCATTGGATACTTCTTGAAAAGCCACGCATATATCAGCTTAGCTCCAATTCTGTTAAGTTCTTGGAGTTAAATTAAAAACAAAGAATACAGAATGCATTAATGAACAGGTCTTTATCGAAATAATGTGAATTAAGGGATTATTTATAAAAAAAATAATAAAAAGGGCATTCCCAACGCATAGTTCTCGGCCCGCTATTATTCAACCATCATATTCATGATCTTACATTATCATTCGTCATATTCGTAGATGGCTCCTCTCTTTGTACTGCTGGAGTAAAGTTAGAGCATGTTAGTGACAGAATGCAAACAAACCTTGCTGAAGAGCCCGACTGGTGTTCAGGAAAGAATATGATCCTCAAACCAGAAGAAGAAAATAGTCTGATAGCAGCCACTCTACAAAAGCAACAGCGTGGCTTAGATTCCCCTCACTTAATCACTTAACAGCTAAGCTAAAGCTATTAAACAAGTTGCAGAACGTCGACATCTTGGTGTCAGATCGGCAACCAGCTTTAACAGAAAGCACACAATCACATGTAACTTTTCTCTCCAAGGCCGGTTGGAAAAAACAGAAGAAGAAGAAGAAGGAGAAATTGTATTTGTTATCTTGTTTAACTCTTTCCATACGAATGGCGAAAGAGTCGACGTTAACAGCGTTTCACCCCAATTACCATCATCAAAATATTGCAAGCGGAAGGCTCTTATACTGAAGACGTGAATGTTGACAAAGAATACCACAATTCTGACGACGGAAGCTAAAGGTTGGGTCATTCAGACACCCACTGGACATCCGAGGGGTCTGTGTAGAGGAGAAGAGAGGACTGGCCGTACTGAGTGAGTTAAAACATGTTACCAGTCTAGAGGTTTCCTACTTATTTCTCCATTCGCACATCGTGTCTAGAATCAATTACGTTTCAAACAACCGCAGGAAAGTGCACATAAAAGAACTAAATTCTGTACATTGGGATACTCTAAAGCATCTCGACCGTGTTTTACAAAATACGCAGTCATCAATATTAAGTGCCAGGTCCCCTTCCTTTTACTAAGCATCCACAATACAATAAGTGTGTACTCATGCATAAAATCATATATGACAAATGTCCTCCTTATCTAGACCAAGCCGATACCCAGTCCCAAGCTCTTTCATTGTATTTATTTGTCATCTGTATTTAATTTGCACGTCTCTCTCTCTCTCTCTCTCTCTCTCTCTCTCTCTCTCTCACTCACTCTCTCTCTCTTTCTCTCTCTCTCTCTCTCTCTCTCTCTCTCTCTCTCTCTTTGTGTGTGTGTGTGTGTGTGTGTGTGTGTGTGTGTGTGTGTGTGTGTGTGTGTGTGTGTGTTTAAACAAAGGCATGTAAGTCGGCCAATCTCCACCGTTGGATAGATTCCTTCCTTCCTTCCTTCATCCATTCATTTCTTCCTTCCTTCCTTCATCCATTCATTTCTTCCTTCCTTCCTTCATCCATTCATTTCTTCCTTCCACAGTGTTCAGTACCAACCACACTCAGCAGCTGGCTGACCATAGTCCGGACCCAATCTACTCTGGCAGAATGTATGAATCCATGTATCACCACAGCCACCTGTCAGCAAAGCACTCATGTATCACCATAGGCATTTGGCTTACACGCATTTATCACTTTGACACAGAAGAACACACATGCATCACTATAGGCATTTGGCAGATACACACATTTATCACTTTGACACAGAAGAACACACATGCATCACTAGAGGCGCCTTGGCAGTCACTTTCGGTTATCATTCTGACACAGAAACACGCGTTTCACAATAGGCACTTGACAGATACTCACGGATATCACTTTTACACAAACACGCATGTATCTCCACAGTTATTTAACTGCTAAAACAAAACCTTCACCTTGACAGCAAAACACACATGTATCCCTGTTTATTTCACTGATTAGCAAACAAACAATCAAACAAACGATATATATATATATATATATATATATATATATATCTGACAAAGAAACAAACACTCTCGTTTCTTGACAAATGAATACATATATTAGTTGGAAATGGAAATATATACATCCCTATGAAAAGAAAACACAGGCCACTACAAATGCATCTATCACTATAACACAGGAATATACAAACATCAATTTGACAGAGAAACACGGACACCACTATGGCATAATTTCATGTAAGCAGGAAGCTTGAGACAGTATAGACCGTGCTGGAAAGAGAGATGAGTGCATTACCAAGTTCAAGTGAGTCAATTGTGAGAAAAAAAAATCCAATTGTGAGAGAAGAAAAAAAAATTGTTTACTGTGAACATTGATTAGGATTGTCTGTTTGAGTCATCCAGTTATGAATGCTCAGGAAGGAATGGGATATTTCATGGAAGAGAAATGAAAAAAAATTCAGAAGTGTCACTTTTCTGAACTTGAGTGTGACCAGCGTAGGAATGATGAGTAACATTGCGGTGGTTGTTATTTTCAGCAAGTGTAAAGTGTGAAGAGCACGGGACCAAAAACAGATCCTTGTGCAACTCTGTGTCAGTGGCGATTGTCAGCTGTAACAGACTGGAATCAGTGAGATACGATTAGAACTGAGAGCGATGCAACACCGAATGTACAAGACGGGAAGAAGGATCAAAATGTCTATTGTGTCAAAAGCGGCTGACAAGTTGAGAACAGTGAAAAATGGTGATTTTTTTCCCTGAGTCGGACGTTAACAACGGCTTATTTGGGATGTGAAAGAGATATATTTTGGTGTTGCGGTCAGCATGGCAGGTAGACTGAAAGCGGTGGAGGAGATCGTTGAGGCAAAGCTGCTCAAGCTGGATCGGGTAGCTTTTCTAGAAGAACAAAGAAAGAGGGTTCGATAGTCTTACAAAATGTTTGAGTCAAGGTTGGGTTTCTTCAGAAGAGGCAAGACAATTGCAGTTTTGACGACTAATGGAAATGTTCAAGTAAGAAGAAATGTGTTAATAATGTTCGTGATTCGGGGGGAAGTTGTGGAACACACCAGGAAAAGTCGGGGGTTGGTATGAGATCGAGCTCACAGGATTTTGGGCCTGTTGTTATTTCTTTCAGGATGTAAAGGATTTCGATCAAGGGACTAAAGGAAAGGAGAGATGTACCGTTGGACTGAGAACCAGGAGTAGGCAGGAAAGGTATTTCATCCAAGATGAATGTTGTGAATATCCTGTACTTTGTGAAAAGGGCTTTTCAGTCTTAAAAGCAATGGCAACCAAAGGAATTGAACAACGCCACCTCTTCCTGCTATACCAATCACTCGTCCTCAGCGTGATCGACTACGGACTTGGGCTTACAACACCGTCTCAAAGCAACCTCCTAAAATTAGAAAGAGTACAAAATGAAGCTATGAGGCTGATCCTTGGAACAACAAAAGACACGCCCACAGAAACCATGCGATACCTGCTTGACCTTCCTTCAGTACAGGCCAGAAACAAGTTAGAACAGGTCAAGACCTACTTCAAAGCATTAGAAAACCCTCAAAACCCACTGCATGACGCAGTCAAAGAACCAAAAGGCAGCCGTCTAGGACGAGGAAGATCATGGATGGGACAAGCAGAAGACACAATCCAGCTAGTATGCCGACTACAAGACCTGAAAGAAACAAAAGAATGGGAGAAAAACCCCAAAAACCTCAACCATCTATTCAACACAGTCATTTCACCTACTCTAGGAAGACATTGTCGGGAATGGCCAGAGGGCAAAACAGATGCGGAAGTGAAGCTACTCATAGAAGAAAACAGTAAAGAAGAGGACATCATCATATACACAGATGGCTCAGTCACCAAAGACCAGTCTGGTTGGGGATTCACTGCGAAACAAAATGGAAAAACAATTTGGGAAGAGAATGCTGCCTACAAAGTCACAACCTCCAGCCTAACGATGGAAGTTGAAGCTGCGACACATGCCCTCCAGTGGCTATCGTCCATCCATACGCCCGGAAACCAACATGCCATGATTCTAACCGACTCAATGAACCTCATACAGAAAATTGAAAACGGAATGGGAAGCCCAGAGTGGCATAAGGCAATGCGCAACTTTCAGATTAAAAAACTCACATGGTCATACTGCCCGGGACATGCAGGTGTTAAGGGAAATGAGCGAGCTGACAGACTTGCTGGTAACGCAACACCAACGAGCGGCCTACATCTAGGAAAATCGGAAATTCTCAGAAAAGTCAAAGAATACCAAAAAGAACAGGTACAAGGCCATCACACCATCGATCGCCTCAAAGAAATAAAAGCAGAGAGAGGGAGCGGCCGAAAGTCTAACATGAAAGGTAGAGCACGATGCTTTGCAAATCAAACAAATATCGGCATCATTTCCAAACCAACATTGCGCAAATTTCTTCAAAACGGAACAGAGTCTCTGTGGGCCTTTCCAAATACAATAGACTGAGCAACACACTAGACGCCACGTTCTTGGCATCAGAGATCTTTTCCCATCCCTCTTGGCAGCCTCTGTGCGTGTGCGTGTGTGGATGTGTGTGTTTGTGTGGATGTGTGGGTCTGTGTTTTTGAGTGCGTTTGTGAATGCGCGAGAGTGTAAGTGTACACAAGTGTCAGGAGAGATCTGTGTACGGGTGTGTGTATATATATATATATATATATATATATATATATATATATATATCTTTGTATATATGTGTGGGGGTTGGGGGTGGGAGATATGGGCGTATATGTGTGTGCTTGTACAAGTAAGTGTTCATCTCTGTGAGTGTGTGTTTGCGTGCGTGTGTGTGTGTGTGTGTGTGTGTGTGTGTGTGTGTGTGCCGTGGAAGCTGCGATACGTAGGCTAGAAATGAGTGTGTGGAGGAGGGGGTTGGAGGAGGTGCAAGGTAATGTGTGTGTGTGTGTGTGTGTGTGTTGGAGCTCATGTACGTTTATATGTATTTGACTGTACTTTCATATCTGTGAAACTGCATGTTTGGTGCATTTCTGTTATGCATGTGTGGGTGTATGTGTGAATGTGTGTCGTCATATTTTACATTCATTCGCTTAATTATCACCATTGTTGTCTTATTTATTTATTTATTTATTTTTTATTATTATCATTTTATTAGTATTACTATTATTATTACTACTACCTTTTTCTGTATTATAATTATTATTTATTTATTTATTTATTTATTTATTTATGTAAGCTTATCTATTATTTATTCCCCCCCCCCCCCTTTTTTTTTTTTTTTTTTTTTTTTTTTTTTTTTTTTTTTTCTCAAGGCCTGACTAAGCGCGTTGGGTTACGCTGCTGGTCAGGCATCTGCTTGGCAGATGTGGTGTAGCGTATATGGTTTGTCCGAGCGCAGTGACGCCTCCTTGAGCAACTGAAACTGAAACTGAAACTGTGAAAAAACCCAGAAAGAAATGAGGAGAATGAGGTAAAGAAAGAAATGAGGAGAATGAGGTAAAGAAAGAAATGAGGATAACTACGACAGAGAAATATAGACACCATTGCGGCACAGAAACAGACGCCACCACGGCAGACACAAACACCACTATAACGGAGAATAAGAAAACACAGACACAGCTATGACACAGAAACTCAGACACTGCAAAAATAGAGAAAAACACAGACATCTCTATGACAGAGAAACACAGACATCGCTATGACAGAGAGAGAAACACAGACATCGCTATGACAGACAAACACAGACATCGCTATGACAGAGAAACACAGACATCGCTATGACAGAGAGAGAAACACAGACATCGCTATGACAGAGAAACACAGACATTGCTATGACAGAGAAACACAGACGCTACCATGACAGAGAAACACAGACATCACCATGACAGAAAAACATAGGTACCTGTCCATCAAAGTCGAAGTCCGTAAGCCTGTTCCTGGAATCGTCCAGAGCATGTAACACCTGAGGGGTGGATCGGTGGGAGGAGGTGTACAGCTCAAACCGGATCCCTTGCTGCTGGGGGGATTGGGGAAGTAGCAAGTTAGTCTCGAGCTGTCTGCTGTAGCACTGAAAATCCCTGTACATTTCCGGGAAACATCGCCGGTTGTCCTCCCGTCTCCACCACCAAGCTGTATAAACAGAAGTTGGGTTGGGAGAGAGATTTTCCGAAGAGAATAAGATCTATATCTTCTTATACACGTAAAATATTCTGACAAATTCCGACGTGAATAAAACCCCACCTTTTGCTAAAAGGTCTGCCTGAACCACCTATGCCTGTATGGGAACTTCAAAGAGCGCAATTTGCTATCGATCATACTGATCTGACCAAAAATGACAACATAAATTTACTTACATTGCATGTACGAATTCATTTGGAAGACAAATATCCTGATCATCTAAAATATTTACAGACGGCTCTGTTCTAAATAACTGAGCTGGTGCTGCTTTCGTTATTCCAGATCTTAAGTTTCAAAGCTCATTTCATCTGGGAGAGAATAAGTCCATCTTCACAGCTGAACTCTAGAGCATTTCTAATGGCGTTAAATTTTTATGATATCCTTTCCGAAAACTACATTTCAGATTATATTTTGTGTTGATTCTTAAATAGTTCTTTACGCCATTAAACTTTTCAAAGAAACAGTCAGGTATGAAATCATTATTGAAATCAACCATTTGATTCACCAACTCTTACCAAGTGGCTCTCACATAATCTTTTCCTGGATTCCTTCTCATTGCGGTTTTTACAGTAATGAAAAAGGTGACATTTGACCCAAAATGGAGCTACAAGTTCCATGAAGGAGTTAGAATTAAATATTCCACTATCACTACTGGAATGTTACACCATGGTAGAAAAATTTCACTGGTCAAAATTTCAGCTTGAAGAAAAAAATATCGGTAATTCGGAGGAAATGTATGGCTTTATGGGAAAACAATACCAAAACGATTTTCATAAGAGCAACTTATTTCTTTGATCTGCAGATGGAAAATGAATTGTTTTAAGACCAAGTATGTAGGTAATGTTTCTTGTACCTGTGGTGCTCACATAACAGCCGATCATATACTAACTTGCCATATGTTAAAGTCTCACATCCCTGACCTGAAATCATCTTCAGTGTTGACAATCATCAGCAGTCCATTGCTAATGTATGACTTTTTCAAAACACAAAAGACATCAGTAATGTGCCTCTGTGTTCAGAAGGTGTAACCAAGGTGGAGAAAGAGAGACAGACATATATTCGCAAACTTTCTCAATACATGACACTGTAAAAAAAAAGAACCTCACACACTGCAACAACTGACACCCCCCCACCCAAAAAAAAAAGAAAAGAAAAAAAAAGAACCCCCCTCCCCCCTAAAAAAAAAGCCAAAAAGCCAAACAACTCATAGTCACAGGTATACCCACTTTCCAACAAACACCAGACGAAGACATTTCCCATTGCTCACCTGAACACAGGGGCAGAGGGAGAGCAAGAAGGAACACAATGCGAACTATGGCAGCCATTCCTGGATGAACTGAAAAAACAAAAAAAACTTCAGGCCACCTCTTCTCACAACCAAACAACCCGCACTTTGAAAGCAACAAAGGAGACGCCAAGGTAAGAAGCGATAACCTATTTCTTTCAGGATTTCCTCACCGTGGCTAGTGATGACAGTGTGCGTGTCATAACAAAACTAAGCAGATGTGTTTGTAGGGAGTGTCGTGTCTAACATTGTAAGGTGTTATCAATGCTATAACAGAGAGAGAGAGAGAGAGAGAGAGAGAGAGAGAGAGAGAGAGAGAGAGAGAGAGAGAGTCAGAGAGAGACAAAGAGAGAGAGAGAGAAAGAGAGACAGAGAGTCAGAGAGAGAGAGAGAGAGAGAAACGCAGGCTGGGAATCACAAAAGCAGATCCAGCACTGCTATGCTCCAGAATCGAGCCATCAGAGTAAACTTTTAAATGATAACCATAATTTTCTTCTAATTCAGTTCTGACAGATGTTGCTATTATATGTGGACATTTTCCTTTTGTTGTTTCGGAAGCAGATATTTTGACGTTTGATTTTGTTAACTCCTAGGGAGGAACACGTGACACCAGTACACGAGGTTGTATCATGTAAATCAGAGCATGAGGAATGTAAGATATCTGACACATAAAATTATGTTTGTAGATTTAAATTATTTTGCGCATTTTTTTGTGTTGGGGAGGGGGGAATCAATAAGCAGATTTATCTATTGTGCAGAACTTAATTTTCTGATTTCATCGAGTCGTATCATACCCAGAAGCTTATAGGAATCGGAGGTGATGAAACAGCTGGATGTGGGACAGGGTGTGGTGAAGGCAGAATGTCCTCAGAATGGACATCAACAATTCATAATTTGTGAACCAGAAAGAGAGAGACACACAAAGAAAGAGAGTGAGATGGGGGAGTGAGAAGGGAGTGTGTGTGTGTGTGTGTGTGCGAGAGAGAGAAAGATAGATAGATAGATAGATAGATAGATAGAGAGAGAGAGAGAGAGAGACAGAGAGAGAGAGAGAGAGAGAGAGAGAAAGACAAAGACGCAGATAGATAAACATATAGACAAATAGAGAGAGAGAGAGAGAGAGAGAGAGAGAGAGAGAGAGAGAGAGAGGAAGACAAAGACGCAGATAGATAAACATATAGACAAATAGAGAGAGAGAGAGAGAGAGAGAGAGAGAGAGAGAGAGAGGAGGGGAGGGGAAGAGCTTCCCATTCTTCCTTCCTCTCTTCCTGGCTGCCTTCCTTCCTTTCTGGTCTTTTCTTTTTTCCTCCCATCCCGCCATCCATCTTTTCCTCTTTCTTTTCTTCACTTTTTCTTACCTTCCTTCCTTCCCTTCTCATGTCTTTTATTCATTCCTTTCAGTGTTCCTTCCGTTTTCCCTATCTTCCTTCCTTCCTTCCTTTCTTCTCTCCACATTTCCTTCTTGTAGTTTTGCCTTACTGTTTTTCATCCTTCCTTCCACCAGCCTTTCCGATCTTGCTGCCTTCCTCTCTTTCTTCCTTCTGTCTTTCCTTCTTCCTTTCTTCATTCATTCTTAGCTCCATCCTTCTCTTCCTTCCTGTTTACCTGCCTCACTGCCTTCCTACTTTTCTGTCATCCTTCCTCCTTTCCTTCCTTTCTTCTTTCCTCCTTTCCGTCCTTCCTTCCTTTCTTTTTTTCTTTATTTCTTTCCTCCTTTTCTTCCTTTCTTCTTTCCTCTCTTCCTTCCTTCCTTTCTTCTTTCCTCCTTTCCGTCCTTCCTTCCTTTTTTCTTTCCTGCTTTCCTTCCTTCCTCTTTCCGCCTCCTGTCCTTCCTTTTTTCTTTCCTTCTTTCCTTCCTTCTTTTCTTCTTTCCTCCATCCCTCCTTTCTTCTTTCTTTTTTGATTCCTTTTTTCTTTCCTCCTTTCCTTCCTTCTTCTTTCCTGTCTTCCTTTCTTCACTCAAAAGCTGACTGACCGGTCCATGTGTCTTTCTATCCTTCCTTTCTCCCCTCTTTCCTTCTTTTCTTCTTCCCTTCTCCTGTCTGTCTTTCCTTCATTCTTTGTGTGTGTGTGTGTGTGTGTGTGTGTGGGGGGGGGGGGGGGGGGGGGGGGGCAGGGGCTCGTGTGCTTTTATGTGAAGTGTTGGGCTTGTGTACTTTTGTTTGTGTTTTCATATCTCCGAAACTGCATGTTTGTTGCATATAAGTTGTGTGTGTGTGTGTGTGTGTGTGTGTGTGTGTGTGTGTGTGTGTGTGTGTGTATGCGGTGGGGAATGTGTGTGTTTGTGTGTGTGTGTATGCGTGGTGGTTCGGGCCAGGTTTTCTCTCGGAGTGCTTGGTGGAGCGGCCTGGACTGCAGCAGATGTTCTGTTGTCTGGCTGCCTGTTCTGCAGGGGCACTGCTCTGTGTCGCCGATACGGAGTTTCGTGTATAGGTGGTGTTTCAGGCGGTTGTGGCCTGTCCTGAGCCTGAAAATGGCTACCTGCTCTCGACGAGTCAGCAGGTAGTACGGGTCTGCTCTGTTGTGGCATGGATGCTGCTGCTTCCACTTGTTCTGCAGCTTGGCCTTAATGATGGTCCTGGATTCAGAGTAGCTGGTAGACTTGTCCATCTGCTCTTCGCAGGGTTACATCTGGGCGACCGATGCGTTGCATGGCGCTCTATTCGCCAAACGACCAAGTTGTTAAGAGATGATGTTCGTTCGACTCACACCCCAAACCCCCTTCACCATGCAAACCCGTCTGCCCCCCCCCCCCATTCCAACAACAACAACAACAAACAAAAGTAACAACAACCATGAAAACAGACAACGAACAAACGGCAACAAACAACAAATATTCATACCTCAAAAAAGAAAAAAAAAAGAAAAAAAAAGAAAGAAAAAAAAGAAGCTGTGACTGATCTTCCCACTGCGAAGTATGTTTCAGCGCGCATAAAGAAAGAACACACACACACACACACACACACACACACACACACACACACACACACACACACACACATCATCATCATCATCATCCCCGTTCCCTCTGTGAGTTATTAAGAAAAAGATTTTATGGCCTTGAATGTAAGGAAAACGAGCTCAATAAATAAGAAATGGATGATTTGTGTCCACCGGGTCACGTCTCTTGTTACCAAACGACAAATTACATGTTCACGCAAGTCATTGGAGAAGACTGCTTGTCAGTTTATATTTCCTTCCCAGAACTCCGTTCTATTTACATTACATCATCTTTCCAAATCCTTAAAACAAACGAGGAGCATGTAAGTCAATAGGTAAAAAAAAAAGAAAAAGAAAAAAAAGAACGATTGAATGAATGTGTTCAACACCACTGGATGGAATATGTTTCATGTTTATTGCTTCAAGCAAAAAATTCACAAAAAAATGGAAATGGACGAGAGAGAGAGAGAGAGAGAGAGAGAGAGAGAGAGAGAGAGAGAGAGAGAGAGAGAGAACACAGGAATAGCCGTAGATAACAATTGATACTCTGGTCAGTTAATGCAAGAGATGACGAAGCGATCTCATTATTAAATCAACATAAGTAACATCCTCTCACGCCCAAGATTGCACGTTCTATGGAAATAGCAGAATCACCACAAGCAAGCCATGTCCACACACACACAGACAGACACACGCACGCACGCACGCACGGACACGCATGCACGCACACATACACCACATCATCATCATCGTCGATCATATTAGGTGCCCACGCAGAGAACCATTTGGAAACCACTCGCTCCTTCTCATCACAGCAGAACCCAGCGTCCCATGGGCATATTCCTGTTGACGTGTTTGGTGCAGTTTATGGCGAGAAAACAAGAAGTAGGGGTGGGAGGTGTGGAGGGAAATTCTTACCCCATGTCATAATGATTGTAACAATAATAATGCTATTAATGACAAAATGAAAATTGATATTATTATCATTATCATCATTTTTATGATCGTTATCATATATTTATGCTATGGGAACCATGAATATGGGCAAAATGAAGTTGCATGGGTGTTTGAAAGCACCGGAGAGATTTGGACGACTTGTGTTACGGAGCAGGCGTGGACGTCACTGTCACAATGGGTGAAACTGAAATCACAGTCAATTCATTCATTACTCTCTCTCATTCTCTCTCTGTGTCTATCATCACAATACATACACAAACACACTAAAACATATACACAAACACAGTCAAACATGCGCACAACACACATTCAAACATACACAAACACGCGCTGAAACATACACACAACACACTCAAACATACACAAACACACTCAAACATACACACAACACACACTGAAACATACACAAACACACTGAAACATACACAACACACACACACACACACACACACACACACACACAAACATACACACAACACACACTCAAACATACACACACAAAACAGAGTAGAACGAAACAAAACAAAACGTACAGCATGTTTGGCAAACATCCGGGCAGTTGACGTGAGGGCACACGACATCCATGATGGCACAGCCCTGATTGGCTAAGTCTTCACAGGAAATGCTGTCATAGTTCAGGACCCCGTCACTTCCGTGATGAACAGTGGGGGACGGGGTGACTGTGGTGGGAACTGTCACAATGGGTTTGACTGAAACAAAGGTACCAGAAGAATTCAGCCCAGTGAAAGGAAAGGGAAAAGAATGAAATACTGGGAAAAAACACGAACAAACCTAAAACAACAATACCAACGACAATAGCAACAACAACAACAAGGACAATAACGGTAGCAACAACAACAACAACAACAGCAACAAAACACTGGAATCCTATTAGTGGACTATGCAATTCTAGAAGAGCAGGCCTTCCAGAACTTTAGAAGAACAACAACTCTTACTATTATTGTTTTTTTCCTTCTGC
The DNA here is from genome assembly GCF_041734735.1 of Babylonia areolata. Lineage (NCBI taxonomy): Eukaryota > Metazoa > Mollusca > Gastropoda > Neogastropoda > Buccinidae > Babylonia > Babylonia areolata. Next base: position 42,793,611 of record NC_134897.1, read on the forward strand.
TGCCCCATCACCAACGCTGTTTCAGTGGCATCACATGTCCCCCAAACCCAAGCCACTCCCCCCGAATCCCACATACAAAGCAGCAACCAGGTCCACCTGCAGTCGTAAAAACGACAACAAAAACAATCAAAAACAAATTTAACAACACCCCAACACCCCCGAAAAAACAACAACAACAACAACAACAACAAAAAAAACAACAACAACAAAACAAACCCCCCCCCCAAACCTCCCCCCCAAAAACAACAACAACAACAACAAAAAAACAAAAAACAAAACGTACAGCATGTTTGGCAAACATCCGAGCAGTTGACGTGAGGACACACGACATCCATGACGGCACAGCCCTGATTGGCTAAGTCTTCACAGGAAATGCTGTCATAGTTCAGGACCCCGTCACTTCCGTGATGAACAGTGGGGGACGGGGTGACTGTGGTGGGAACTGTCACAATGGGTTTGACTGAAACAAAGGTACCAGAAGAATTCAGCCCAGTGAAAGGAAAGGGAAAAGAATGAAATACTGGGAAAAAACACGAACAAACCTAAAACAACAATACCAACGACAATAGCAACAACAACAACAAGGACAATAATGGTAACAACAACAATAACAACAACAGCAACAAAACACTGGAATCCTATTAGTGGACTATGCAATTCTAGAAGAGCAGGCCTTCCAGAACTTTAGAAGAACAACAACTCTTACTATTATTGTTTTTTTCCTTCTGCTGCCCCATCACCAACGCTGTTTCAGTGGCATCACATGTCCCCAAAACCCAAGCCACTCCCCCCGAATCCCACATACAAAGCAGCAACCAGGTCCACCTGCAGTCGTAAAAACGACAACAAAAACAATCAAAAACAAATTTAACAACACCCCAACACCCCCGAAAAAACAACAACAAAAAACAAACACCCCCCCCCAAACATCCCTCCCCCCCAAACCTCCCCCCCCCCCCCACAAAAAAACAAAACGTACAGCATGTTTGGCAAACATCCGAGCAGTTGACGTGAGGACACACGACATCCATGACGGCACAGCCCTGATTGGCTAAGTCTTCACAGGAAATGCTGTCATAGTTCAGGACCCCGTCACTTCCGTGATGAACAGTGGGGGAAGGGGTGACTGTAGTGGGAACTGTCACAATGGGTTTGACTGAAACGACAACAACAGTAATGGCATTAGAACAATTCAACCTAACAGAAGTGTAAAGGAATGAGATGTGGCGAAAAACAACAGTAACAAAACACTGGAATCTTACTGGTGGAATGTGTGATTCTGCAGTAACAGGCCAACCAGATCAGTTTTCAGTTTTCAAGAAGATGCCAAAGCTTGAGGAATGATCCATATACGCTTCGTCAATCTGCTGTTGAAAGAAAAAAGAGAGATGCTTGATCTGTGTATGAACCTACCGCGCTGTTGAGGCCTTGAGGACAACCAGAGGTTAACAACAATCACAACAGCTACTACTACAATGACTGCTACTGTTTTTCTCTCTGTTTTGTTGTTGTTTTCTTGCTGCCAATCATCTGTGTTGTTTCAATGGCATTATATACCATCTTACTGCTCATCCCACATTCCCGTACACAGTAACAACCAGGTTGTTCCAGGCTAAAAATAAAGTAAATAATAAACAAAGAGCCCCACTCCTCCCAAAAAAAGAAAAAAAAAGAGAGATCAAAACGAAAAAAAGAAACACACACACACACACACACACACATATATATATGCATTTTGTTGTTGTTGTTGTTCTTCTTCTGCTTCTCTCTCTCTCTCTCTCTCTCTCTCTCTCTCTCTCTCTCTCTCTCCTAAATTTTTTCTTCAATTTTTTTTCCATTTTTCCCCCTTCTCTTTAATTATTATTATTATTATTATTATTTTCATTGATGGCTTGATGTAAAAAAGCAATTGTTGCTTATTCAATTTACCATCATGAAATAAAATCTTGACTTGACTTGACTTGACACACACACACACACACACACAATGCAATTGTGTATTTCCTTATCACAATATTCTTGTATATGTATGCATTTTGTTATTGTTGCTTTTCATGTACTTCTCTCTCTCTCTCTCTCTCTCTCTCTCTCTCTCTCTCTCTTATATTTTTTTTTCATTGATGGCAGTTGCTGCTTATTCAATTTACCATCATGAAATAAAATCGTGACTTGACTTGACTTAACTTGACACACACACATATCACTTACTGTGGATGAGAACTTAGCGTCGCGGACTGACGACTGGTACGACCTGGGTTCAAGCCCCATCATAGGTGTTTTATTTTTTCGGTCCATGGCCGGCTCCTAACTACTGCTGAGTGTGCTAAGTGCTCAAATGGTAACCGGGACCATACAGTCGAGAGTCATTCACTTCACAAATGCGTCTTTGGATGGGATGTTCAGAATTTCTTACAAAAACTGCAGGTGTCAAAATGACTCAATGTAGCTGATGCTGGGATATGAGAATACTGCCTTGTCAGGCAGTTCCAGACCAAACTGGACCCCTATTGTAGCATCTTCATCATCGCCATACTCCTCCTCCTCGAAAAATCGAAAAGATAATGCTCCAAATTCTGGGGCACTTTTGTGATATCAAAAGAGGGAGAAGAAAGAAGTTGTTCTTCATGTGGGAAAAAACTAAGGAAAGGAGGAAAGAATGGACAAAAAATGTTGTTTCAGTTCTCATGAAACTAACTAAAATCAAATGGCCTTTAAGAAGATAGGGAAGTATCAATGAGAATATCAGGGACAGTTTTACCCACAGACAATTTGTCTTCATCTATCAAATACTAAGGAAGCGTCACCGCGATGTGAAATCGCGTAAGTCACTGGGTTATCATATCTCAGTTACTGAACACCCGTAATGATCTGGGACTCTCGGACACTCACAGCTATGGAAATGCTCATACACATACATACAATCGCGCGCGCGCGCGTACAAGCATGCCAACATGCACACGGCTTGCATTTACTCGGCCTTGTCGCTCTCGCGATTTCTTGTACTTTATATTGCTTCCCCACCCCCTCCACCTTTTTAACTAGATAGCCCCGTTCATTGCCCCCCCCCCAACCCCCTCACGCCCCCCCACACGCACACTTCCCACCCCACGCACTCACACACACACACACACACACACAGAGGTACACAGACAGACAGACAGAGTCACAGACAGACACACACAGACACAGACACACACACACACACACACACACACACACACACACACACACACACACACACACTCACACACACACACACTCACACACACAGACACTCACACACACACACACACACACACACACACACACACACACACACTCACACACACACACACACACACACAGACACTCACACACACACTCACACACACACACACACACACACAGAGACACTCACACACACACTCACACACACACTCACACACACACACACACACACTCACACACACACACACTCACACACACAGACACTCACACACACACACACACACACACTCACACACACACACACACACACGCACACACTCACACACACACACACACACACACACAGAGACACTCACACACACACACACACACACACACACACACACACACACAGAGACACTCACACACACACTCTCCACAAAGAGAGAGGTGAAGAAAGAAAAAGAAAAAAAGTAAGAAAAAAAGAAACAAAAGAAAAAAGAAAACAAACAAAAACGTACAGCATGTTTGGCAAACATCCGAGCAGTTGACGTGAGGACACACGACATCCATGACGGCACAGCCCTGATTGGCTAAGTCTTCACAGGAAATGCTGTCATAGTTCACGACCTGGTTATTTCCGTTATGAAGAGTTGGGGAAGGAGTAAGTGTGGGGGGTACCGTCACAATGGGCTTGTCTGAAAAAACAACATGATTTGAAAAATCCGAATGAAATACAGCGAAAACAACACGAAAACTGTAAATGAAATAAAAGCAAAATAACAACTACCACCTCTCCAGTATTGAAGAAGCGTCACTCACATGATGTGAAATCACAGACGTTCTGGTTTTAACACTCAGATACTGAATTGATCCCGGAGTCTTGGAAACTGAACAGCAAACTCTTCCAATCGTTCCTCCTCCTGCTGCTGCTTCTCCTTCCCCTCTTACCACCACCACCACTACTTCTACTACTACTTCTAATGTTACAACTGGTGCCTGCTGGACTAGTGATGAAGTTCCGTGCAGAGGACGAAGTGGGGATGGTAAACATCACATTGCTGTTAATATTTCATCATATATATATATATATATATATAAATATATATATATGTGTGTGTGTGTGTGTGTGTGTGTGTGTGTGTGTGTGTGTGTGATTATATTGTAGCCAAGTGCTCAGCTGGCTACGATAACCTTAGTTCAACACACAGCACATGCTGTGAAGTAGATGACAATTTTACTACAGTGGCGGTGTCCAACCATTGACCTGTTGATGTAACTCGTGTGGCGCAACACAAATTCCAATTTGAAATTTAACCCGCTGGTGTCTGGCCGGTCAGTCTTCACGTAGCGCTGTGTCTGGCCGGTCAGTCTTCACGTAGCGCTGTGTCTGGCCGGTCAGTCTTCACGTAGCGCTGCGTCTGGCCGGTCAGTCTTCATGTAGTGCTGTGTCTGGCCGGTTAGTCTTCACGTAGCGCTGCTTTTGAGCACACGCTAAACTGGCCAGTGTCTGGCTGGTTAGTCTTCACGTAGCGCTGCTTTTGAGCACATGCTAAACTGGCTGTTGTCTGGCCGGTCAGTTTTCACGTAGCGCTGCTTTTGCACAGACGCTCAGTGTCACACACAGTCAGCTGTCTAACATTCTACTGTGAATACCTTGTGTTAAATTTGTTGATGATAAGTGAATTGTGAGTTTCGACACATTGCTTGTGTTCATATTATGAGTATGTTGATATTGTCTTAAGCTGGTAAACTTTGTCACAATTACGTTGTTGTTCAGTCACAGGTCTTATTATTGTTTGGTGCAAGTTATCACCATGTCGTCATGATATCCTTGTAAACAGTATTCCATTATCACCATGTCGTCATGATATCCTTGTAAACAGTATTCCATTATCACCATGTCGTCATGATATCCTTGTAAACAGTATTCCATTATCACCATGTCGTCATGATATCCTTGTAAACAGTATTCCATTATCACCATGTCGTCATGATATCCTTGTAAACAGTATTCCATTATCACCATGTCGTCATGATATCCTTGTAAACAGTATTCCATTATCACCATGTCGTCATGATATCCTTGTAAACAGTTTTCCATTTCATTCGAATGTCAGTCAGTGTCGTCTCTGCCGACTTATTCTATTATCTTGTTTATTATTCATGTATTATTTCACATGCTGATATCAGTTATACCGCTACAGTGTGTAACACTGACTCTCACCACCACGAATCACAAAGTTAAAGCATGCTTAGTCCTCTGTGATGTGTGTGTAGTATTCTGTTGTAGTGATTTCAAGATAATGTTGGATTAATATCAATTATTGGTTACCACCATCTGATATGAACCACAGTTTGCTAATTGTAATTCAGCTATCATGCTTCTTCCTTAACAGCTTACTCTGGTATTGTGCTACAAGATAACTGATTCATTTGAGTCACTTTGACACAGTACATGCTGCACCCATCTATACTAGTAGTCTGTGTCAGTGTACTTTCTGTAAACCATCATAAGCCACTTGAACTGCACTATTTAAATTTATTAGAAATGTCATTTGTTGTCAGAATTTGGTCTCCACACATATGTGTCATGTTGTTGCTTATCCCAAACCGAGTGGTAGTCACTCTGTGTTAATTTGTATACATGTGCTCACTATCCACTTGTACTGATATGTTGTACTTATGACATTTGTTGTTTCTGGCTTTTACAGGCACTTTCTTCTTATCTTGTTCTTCTCTTTTTCTCACAACTACTGTAAAATAAAACAATAGAAAAACCCTATTTGTGACTGGCCTCTATATGCCCCTGGCCTGTGAGAAGGGCTTTCTATCCTCTCCCTTTTAATCCTGTAAAATCTGTAATTCAGTTATTTTTTTGTAACCTCTCTATGATACCACTTATTTCACGATAACATATATATGTATATATGTAGTTAAATAAAAATTCATTATACATCTCTCTCTCTCTCTCTCTCTCTCTCTCTCTCTCTCTATATATATATATATATATACCTGTGTGTGTGCGTGCGTGCGTGTGTGTGTGTGTGTGTGTGTGTGTGTGTGTGTGTGTTTGTGTGTGTGTGTGCGTGCGTGTGCGTGTGTGTGTGTGTGTGTGTGTGTGTGTGATCTTCATGTTCATTGCCTTGTCTTTCAGTTTAACTCTCTTGCCATGTCCCACCCATCCAACCCATCCTTTCACCCCCCTCTCCTCCCCCTCCTCCCTCCCTCCCCCCACCCACTGCCTTTCCGGTTACCCCCACTGTCCAAGGGAAGCAACTCACAGCATTTCTTGCAGATGTCCTCGCAGTGCACATGCGGACACAAAGCGTCTATGACAGCACAGTCCTGATTGGCCAGTTGATCACAGGAAATGACGCTATAGTCGAACGTAGCATGGCCGCTGCCGGCATTGGCGATAGGAGTGGTGGCGCGATCTGACACGAGACAATTTGTGTTCTGCATATAGTAAACGAGGGGAACCATAGTCTGAGAGGGT
>NC_134897.1:42802795-42812795 GCF_041734735.1 Babylonia areolata
GTTTAGACAAACAAACTGACAAACACACAGAAAAAACACACAAACCGACAGACAAACAGACGGACGCAAGAAGCTGACCTCGTTCCTCTCACAAGAGACACGCTGACGACACGGAAGTGCGTCACAGTCGTAGCATGGTGCCCGTCCCACATTGGAGTCATGGACCTGCCCTCCCGAAAGGCCGACTGTAAACATAGCATTCAACACATCCATTGTTGAAAAGAAAACAAGAGAGGCAAGGCCTTCAAGACTCACTTGTGATACACTTTAAAAAAAAAAATCCAAGCTTTTTATGTATTGAGTATAATTTCAAAATGTAATGTTTAAGATGAGAAAGATCAGTTTAAAGCAGATTAACTCCCCTAGCATTACAGAGTAATTTCCCTTTTTTACTATCTGCACCAAAACGTTTGCAAAATAAATAAAACTTACATGCTTAGCAAAAGAAGTTCCTGTTAGAACAAAAAAATGATAATAATGACTGCTCTAGCTGTTGGGTCAGAATATCAGATCAAAGTGCCAAGTTTAGAGAATACAAAAAATATAAATATAACAGTAAATGCAGTTTGCATATAATTAGGCTTCATTCTTTATTTTTTTGTGCCCATCCCAGAGACGCAATATTGTTTTAACCAAGATGACTGGAAAGAACTGAATTTTTCCTATTTTTATGCCAAATTTGGTGTCAACTGACAAAGTAGTTGCAGAGAAAATGTCAAGAAAAGCAAAAAAGAAAAGAAAAAAAAAGCACGCGCCAGGTCTGATGATTTCATGTGGACTGTTGTCAGCGTCTCTGTCTGAAAGCATCGTAGGTCCGTTCACTTTACTACATAACTGTCCACACCATGATACTGCCACCTCCCCACTAGTGGGTCTTGCAGATAATATTGCGCCGTCAGCGACCCATTCTTTCTCATAGTTCTCTGCTGTCTCCTTTATAGGGGGCCATGGCTTGTGGTAAACTGATCACCCGTATCCTGCTGTCTGACGGTCATGGTGAGTCATGGCAAATCGCAGTCCATTCAATCAGCAGGGCTGCACGCCATAGATCTGCAGTCAGTGGTACTGCCAGACCGGCTTCCAGGCGCCATGTCTTCCGTGCAGTGTCAGAGGGATGCAAGATTCCGGTCTTCTGAAATGGATGTCACTTCGTGAAGTCGATTGTATGCAGCGTGTGCTGAATGAAAATCAGTGGCCATATGTATTTGTATTTCTTTCTTATCACAACAGATTTCTCTGTGTGAAATTCGAGCTGCTCTCCCCACGGAGAGCACGTCGCTACACTACAGCGCCACCCATTTTTTGTGTGTTTTTTTTTCCTGCGTGCAGTTTGATTTGTTTTTCCTATCGAAGTGGATTTTTCTACAGAATTTTGCCAGGAACAACCCTGTTGTTGCCGTGGGTTCTTTTACGTGCGCTAAGTACATGCTGCACACGGGACATTGGTTTATCGTCTCATCCGAATGACAAGCGTCCAGACCACCACTCAAGGTCTAGTGGAGGGGGAGAAAATATCGGCGGCCGAGCCGTGATTCGAACCAGCGTGCTCAGATTCTCTCGCTTCCTAGGCGGACGCGTTACCTCTGGGCCCTCACTCCACTTTAGGCTTTTTCTGTGCGTTTTAGTTGTGTATTTTGTTTTTACGTGTGCCATCAACACGTTGATTGATTGCCGTCAACAACAGAACATGTTTTCCCTGGTCGGTTGTTGTACTTGGTACACCTGGTCTGCAATGTCTCATGGTGGAGGCACGCTTTGCATGAAACCGTTGAAAAACGACCACACTGGTGTTCACCGAATCGTGTCTGACAATGTTCCGAACATTTCTCTCCAGAGCTCTGCTCTGGTATAGGTAACAGATATGTCCGCGAAATGACACATTTTTCAATCATTTATCTTCTACGGACCCTTCACTTTATGTATTAACTTATTTGCTTACTTTGTATCATCATTTTATTCCATTTTATGTTAACGTTTAGCACAGGCCTAGGGTAAGCTCTCAAGGCCTGATAGGCAACCTAGGTTTTTACGAACGTCAGACAACTACTTTTTTTTTCTTTCAACAGCTGATGTGGTGAAGCGTATATGGATCAGTCTGCACGCTTTGATACCTCCTTGAAACTGAAATTGAAACAGACATCTGGACGTCATCGGCGCGGAACTATCAGCGGACTGAATTAGTTAACACTGAGCGTTGTCCATCACCTGTGTATTTGTATAATGAGGCATGTTCCGAGCTGACACGTATTGTATAATGAGGCATCTTCCGAGCTGACACGTATTGTATAATGAGGCATCTTCCGAGCTGACACGTATTGTATAATGAGACATCTTCCGAGCTGAAACGTATTGTATAATGAGGCATCTTCCGAGCTGACACGTATTGTATAATGAGGCATCTACCGAGCTGACACGTATTGTATAATGAGGCATCTACCGAGCTGACACGTATTGTATAATGAGCCATCTTCCGAGCTGACACGTATTGTATAATGAGACATCTTTCGAGCTGACACGTATTGTATAATGAGGCATCTTCCGAGCTGACACGTATTGTATAATGAGGCATCTTCCGAGCTGACACGTATTGTATAATGAGGCATCTACCGAGCTGACACGTATTGTATAATGAGGCATCTACCGAGCTGACACGTATTGTATAATGAGCCATCTTCCGAGCTGACACGTATTGTATAATGAGACATCTTTCGAGCTGACACGTATTGTATAATGAGGCATCTACCGAGCTGACACGTATTGTATAATGAGCCATCTTCCGAGCTGACACGTATTGTATAATGAGACATCTTTCGAGCTGACACGTATTGTATAATGAGGCATCTACCGAGCTGACACGTATTGTATAATGAGGCATCTTCCGAGCTGACACGTATTGTATAATGAGGCATCTTCCGAGCTGACACGTATTGTATAATGAGACATCTACCGAGCTGACACGTATTGTATAATGAGGCATCTTCCGAGCTGACACGTATTGTATAATGAGGCATCTTCCGAGCTGACACGTATTGTATAATGAGGCATCTTCCGAGCTGACACGTATTGTATAATGAGGCATCTTCCGAGCTGACACGTATTGTATAATGAGGCATCTTCCGAGCTGAAACGTATTCCCTTGAATTAGACATTTATAAACAAATAACTGATGTTTAACTTTTTGTGAAAAAAATGTACTGTGTGGCAGATCTCTTGGGAAGAAGAGAGGAGGGCGAAGTTGACGGCGGAGGTTGAGAAGAAGAAGAAGAAGAAGACACGTTCTACAAAAGAGAAGCAGAAGGGAGAAAGCCTATCTAATCTACAAAGAAGCACAAAAGGAAAAGCTTATCAGCATGACCCCTCACTGCGCACACTGACACAGAAAGACAGACAGCCACACACACACACAGCCAAGCACACACACACACTCACACACACACACACACACACACACACACACACACACGTGCTCACGTGCTCTCTCACGTTTACATTCTCAGGATGAATTACAATCAGTTATATAATCCTTATCTCTGCCGACAACGAAAGCAAAAGTCACGTTCCAGTACACGTGCACACGTGCTCCGTTGGGTAAGTTTTAGTTTGAAGGAAGCGTCAAAACATGCTGAAATAGTTTTAGTTTGAAGGAAGCGTCAAAAAATGCTGAAATAAAAATGGTACCACGTGTCTGATCCACGCGCTGGTTGGGCCTTGCACGTGTAAAACATTAGATTAAAATGAAACAAAATAACTAACAAATTAAAAAAAAAAAGATAATACATTAGCATATGATTATATATATAAAAAAAGAAGTCGAATGCTTGAAATGAAATAGAAGTAAAAAACTTAGTCACGTTCAGCGAACGTGTGCACGCCCACACACGCGTGTGTACTCACACAGAACGTAAACACTCACACACACACACACACACAACAAAACATACATCAATTTGCAGCCACGCAAGTATCAGAATATCAGCAAGGGGTAGCTTTTCCTGAAATGAAGGAGAGTTGAACGAGAGCTTTAGCAAAGCATACGCACAGTGTTTCACATACGGAAAAAGTTCAGTTCGCTGTTATGTCACGTGCTATGCTCATCTCGGTTTCTTATAAAACGAAAAGAAGATCCTTATGTTCTGACTTAAAGTTACTGCTACGACAGGGGTCATTGTTACTGTTATATCAGGGGTCATTATGACTCTTACGACACGGGTCATTGTTACTGTCACGACAGGGGTCATTGTTACGACGGGGGTCATTGTTACTGTTACGACAGGGGTTATTGTTACTGTTACGACAGGGGTTATTGTTACGACAGGGGTCATTATGACTGTTACGACACGGGTCATTGTTACTGTCACGACAGGGGTCATTGTTACGACAGGGGTCATTGTTACTGTTACGACAGGGGTCATTGTTACTGTTACGACAGGGGTCATTGTTACGGTTACGACAGGGGTCATTGTTACGACAGGGGTCATTGTTACTGTTACGACAGGGGTCATTGTTACGACAGGGGTCATTGTTACTGTTACGACAGGGGTCATTGTTACGGTTACGACAGGGTTATTGTTACGACAGGGGTCATTGTTACTGTTACGTTGGGGGTCATTGTTACTATTACAACAGGGGTTATTGTGACTGTTACGACAGGGTTATTGTTACGACAGGGGTCATTGTACTGTTTCGACAGGGGTCAGTGTTAGTGTTACGTCAGGGGTCAGTGTTAGTGTTACGTCAGGGGTCATTGTTACTGTTACGTCAGGGGTAATTGTTACTGTTACGACAGGGGTCATTGTTACGGTTACGACAGGGGTCATTGTTACTGTTACGTCAGGGGGTCATTGTTACTGTTACCACATTGGTCATTGTTACTTTTCGGGTCCCTGGCCTCGTGATTTGTTTTTACAGATTGTGAAGAAGCTGTAAAAGTTAATTAAAAAAAAAAGAAAAAAAGAAAGAAGATTATATGGATGACAAAGAGCAGCATTCTGGACACGTGCGTGTGTGGTGTGTGGTGTGTGCGCTATCTGAAAGAAGAGGACAGAGCTATGATTATGATTTCGTGAAAGCGAATATTGTTGTTTTTTCCCCCCAAAAAATCAGTCAGCTTTGAAGAACTGTGATATGTCACACACACACTCAATAAATTACACATCTGTTACTTTTAAACTGATGTGACCCTTCGAGAGACAAATAGATGGTAACGATGTTATATGCTCACCTTATGGACTTGAACACGAACTTAAGTCAATCTTCCTTGAATGATGTTTTAGTTGAGAGGCATCACTGTGTTCAGCCAAATCCATATACGCTATGACCAGCAGTATAATCCAACGCGCTAGTCAGGCATTAGTGCATGCAGATATATGTGTGTTCCTATCAGAGTGAACCTCTTCCAAACAATTTTGTCAGGACAACAATTTTGTTGCCGTGGGTTCTTTTCCACTCCGCAAAGTGCCTGCTGAAAACGGGACCTCGGTTCATCGTCCCATCCGAATGACCAGACGCTCAGTTTGATTTTCGGGAGAAAAGGGCGAGACTGGGATTCGAACCCAGACCCTCACGGACACTGCTGGCGGAACTAAAATGTCAAGACTGTGATAACTCTTAAAGCCCTGACTGATCTTGATAAGAAAGGTATTTTTTCTGTCTTCTAAACTTATATTCATTTCTTTACATTTAACTTCGTTGTTTGTAAGCCACGCCAAGAACATCTGATTATCTGAACTGTTCGTGGTGTCCTGTAGTAGTAGTAGTAGTAGTAGTAGTAGTAGTAGTAGTAGTAGTAGTAGTAGTAGTAGTAGAAGAAGAAGAAGAAGCACCAGCTGAAAAACAAGCTGACAAAAAACGACTGACGATCGACTGGCGTAGACAGACACCAGTTTGGAATGTTCGTTACTCAATCAATAATCTTAAGTTTTCGGGCAAACAGAGTGTTTGTCACATTTACTCACTCCCGCATAAGGACATCACACACTGAGGACTATGTGACACGTTTCACACAAACTTATTGCCGCTTGCCTTTATTTCAGATGTCTGTGGCTTTGAGCCCTGCCGTAAAGGAAGGTTTATGTTGAATTTCTGAACATTTTCTTTTCAATCTTCGATTCAGCAATTTTATGTGATCACTCTGTTTACTGTCGGGGTAATAAACAATAAAAAGCCAGAACAAGATTTCCCTCCAGTCACGCCCTTTTCTCCCGAAAATGAAGCTGAGAGTGGACCGGGGTTCAGTGTTCAGTTTCAGTTTCAGTAGCTCAAGGAGGCGTCACTGCGTTCGGACAAATCCATATATGCTACACCACATCTGCCAAGCAGATGCCTGACCAGCAGCGTAACCCAACGCGCTTAGTCAGGCCTTGAGGAAAAAAAAAGAAAAGAAAAGGTGAATAAATAATAGATAAGCTTACATAAATAAATAAATAATAATTATAATATAAAAAAAATCCGTGTTCAGCAAGCACTTGGCGCTCTGAAGAAGAACCTACGGCAACGTCTAATAGCACTCAAAGTGAAAAGACGTTAACTTAAAGAAAGAAAAGCTGAAAAAGAAGATGAAGATGGAGACTGCCACAAGGAAGTGAAATAATCGCTGTGTGGAAGACTCAAGCCTTACCAGAAAGAAGGAACAGAAAAGTCAGACGCGTGTCCATTCTTCCAAAGTTTCACGACTCCAATGACCACACCCAATGCCACTCTCCACTTCTCCACCTCCTATATGCTTGTAAAACAGAGTCACGTGTCACATGGTCCTCAGTGTGTGATGTCCTTATGCGGGAGTAAATGGGATAAATACTCTGTTTGCCAGAAAACTTAAGATTATTGATTTTGTTACGAACATTCCAAACTGTTGTGTGTCTACGCCAGTCGATCGTCAGTCGTGGTTGAGCCAGTTTAACTCTCTCCATACGAACGGCGAAAGAGACAACGTTAACAGCGTTTCAACCCAATTACCACCATCAAAATATTGCAAGCAGAAGGCTCTTATACTGAAGAGGTGAATGTTAACAAAGAATACCACAATTCTGACGACGGAAGCTAAAGGTTGGGTCATTGAGACACCCACTGGACATCCGAGGGGTCTGTGTAGAGGAGAAAGGACTGGCCGTACTGAGTGAGTTAACTTCTGCTCAACAACAGCCGCCGTGTCGCGGACGGACGACTGTGAAGAAGCGGGTAGGAGCCCCGTCAGAGGTGGGTTTATCGACTCCTACCCAGAGCTGAGAGTGCTGTGGGCTCAACTGGCAAGACTGGAACCACACAATCACCAGGGTCATCCACTTCACGGATGCTTCGTTTGGATTGCTGTTCAAATTTCTTGACCAAGGCTACAGGTGTTTGTACCTGCCGGGATGTAGTATGGCAGTTCAGTCTTGTCAATAAGTTGGAAACATAAATAGAACCCTATCGCAGCATCCTTCTCACTCCTAACTTCATTATCATAATCAAACTATCGAAGACAATATGTCCTAGATTCTAGAGCACGAAAAAACAACTAACAAACTAACCAAAAAGAAACAAATATAAAGACCAGCCTTTAGATGGTGTAGCAATAATCTGCTCAACTGCAGCACCCTTTCTCAAATTATGTTTGACGGAACAACATTTGAGATGTGTTTGTTTTGCACGTGCCCAGCATTTAGTCAGGAGTTGTGTGGAGAGTTTCCGTTTCACTTGAGAAGATGTCAGCTGGACACCGACATAAGGACACGGAACACTGAGGGACCACAAGGCACCTGGCCAGACACGCTTGCCCTGGAGCCAGCCTTCACCGCTCACGTAAGTTTTCTTATCTCTGTTGTAAAAGAAACCAAAGATCACTATTCCTTGAGTGGCGCACTTTTCTTTTCTCAAGGCCTGACTAAGCGCATTGGGTAACGCTGCTGGTGGGGCATCTACTTGGAAGATGTGGTGTAGCGTATATGGATTTGTCCGAATGCAGTGACGCCTTCTTGAGTAATTGAAATGAACTGAAGTGTGCAGCCCGTTTGTTACACGCGTGGTTCGTTGGGGCAGGTGGGTGGGAGTGGTTCGGAGGGGGGAGGGGGAGCAGAATTCCCACAGGGAGCACAAAGTCTGTCACAAGAAAACTCTGGAGCAGAACTGAAAAAAACAAACAAACAAACAAACAAATAAACAAAAAACAACAAAAACAACAACAACAAACAACGAAAGAAAAACAACAACAAACAAACAAACAAACAAAAAACCCAACAAAACAAAACAAACAAAACAAAACAAAACAAAACAACAACAAAATCCCCCCAAAACGGAGTGAAGCTTTCAGCGGATGATATCATGATATTCAAGGTGTGTCTTGCAGCAAGTTCTGACGTCAGTTGCTGAAGTCTGCACAGGGAGAAGAGAACGTCTGTCACAAGAAACGTCTGCAGTAGAATTGGAAACACCCCCCGGAGGGAATGATTCAGCGGAACAGATCTTTATGTTCAAGGTGTTTTATGCAGCGAGTTGTAACGTCAGTTGCTGAAGTCTGCAGGACACTTGGAGTTCCTTTTTACCGGTAATATAACTGATGCCTCCATCACCCTCAAGCCACACGGCATCACCAAATGCTTCTCTTTTTTTTTTACCGTATACATATCTGTCCCCCAATTTCCTTTTGGTTTGCATGTGTTGAAGATATCAAATGGTTGGCGGTGTCTCTATCTAAATAGATCAATGATTATTCAATTTAGTGACTATTCATCCACCTTCATCGATTAATCGACTGGACTCACAACTAAGCAGCAAACAAATACAGTGACTTTCGCTTCTATAAAAGCACACACCCTTTAGATACATAGCACTTCATCAGCTTGCACACAGGTGAAGATATGACACGGAGGAGCAAAGCCAGAATTAGAAACTCCTTCACTTGTTGGGGGATTGTTAAAATGCCAATTTGACATACGTTTGAAGTTGTCTACAATTCTGTGAGTGAATATTACTGTTATTCATTGATGTTTCATAACTGAGCGCTCCTACCTCTGGTTCTTCTACCTCAAATTGTACAATTAGTAAATACAAACACAGAGAGAAAGAACGAGCGAGCGAACGAGAGTCGAGCCTGTGGTCCAAGGGAAACAACTCCTTTCTCAATGCAACAATGCGAAATGGACTGTTCCCCTTGCAACGTTTTCTTAAAGTCTTAACTCCCGAGAGCAAGGTTTCGGTTGCGCTCCTTTTCTCTGCATTCAAATTTTGTATTACGTGTAGCTGACACATTTTGTACTTTCCAAAGTCAATTCAGGTCTAGATTGGAAGCTGCTAGGCAAATCTCGCTCTCTGCCATAAATGAAGCCAAACCGTAGCTTTATTAGGCTTTTATTTTGAATAAACCTTCACCGACGTCACAGTGTCAGACTCTGGTGAGAAACTGGCTTGATTCAAATCGCCCGCCATTTATAGTCCGGTTCAGGCTTTAACTCGACTGTTTGGAAAAATCAGCGGAAATGATGCATTTTATGCATGTTATTTTTCATACATGATGGGCGGATGCTGGCCAGGAGCTATCTTCAGTATCGTGTATGGTGTCAGCATGCCATGTAAGGAGTCAGAATACCGCATGAAAAGAAGAGAAAACTCATTCATTTCCACATTAGAAACAAGTAGTTGTGCACCCACATCTCCATCTTTGGTCGTGGTTACAACCAGGGACAAATACCGCACGTTACCCAGACAGCAGCAAAGTGTCCTGGTGAGATCTGGCACCGGTGACAACAGTTTGAACAGCCACGTTCACAGAACACTGCAGCTGGTGCCATCTCCCACCTGTCCCTGTGGTGTAGCAGGCCAGACAGCGGAGCGAATTCTCCAAACTTGCTCCTTGTTCAAACAGGCAAGACGAAATGTGTGGCCTGTCGACACTCCACTCCACTCACGACCAAACTATTTGCCAACCACGAAGAGCTGGAGAAAACAACGCCATTAATCGCCAGAGCTGGATTGGTGGTGTGTAGCTGTGAAGGCCAAGAGGAAAAAGGCCATGGATGGGAATCAG
>NC_134897.1:42817795-42822795 GCF_041734735.1 Babylonia areolata
GCTCACGGTGGCCTTCCTTCAGCTGGCCAAACAAAAGTATCTTCAGGGTCCTGCTGTCTGTCATGCGGACAACGTGTCCTGTCCAGCGTAGCTGGCATTGGATCAGCAGGCTTTCAATGCTGGGCAGGCCGCTCCTCTCTAGGACCTGGAGGATGGAGACCCTGTCTTGCCACTTTATGCTGAGGATCTTTCGTAGGCATCTCTGGTGAAACTGCTCAAGTTGTTGAATGTGACGGCGATACGTCGTCCATGTATCACAGCAGTACAACAAGGTGGTCAGCACAACAGCTCTGTAGGTTTTGATCTAGTACGATCGAACTATTGCAGACCTGACGACAGAATATAAGGCTTTTGTCTTTATAGAATCGCATTTGAAACATACGAGGGGTATACGTTTAGCTGGCGTTCATTAACTGACACCACCAGTCCACAGGTTTCACTGCAGACACACCGAGGGTGGTGTTGAGGGAGACATCTGCCACTCACTCTTCACTGACACGAGGAGTGTTGGCCAGGAGGCCTGGGCTGTACACCAGACTGGGCACTCTGACACCTCCCTCATACAGCGTGGTTTTCCTCTCTCTCAGTGGTTCATTGCTGGCTGCAAAGTGCGTGTCGCCTCCATTCTGCAGGGAAAACGACGATAATTGTAGATCGAAATAAGAAATAGTCACTGTTGATACTACAATAGCAACAAAAATTATGATAATAAATTCCTTTTTTTTCTTTGAGCTTTGTTTGGGGAATTTCGTTACCTTTTGATATTTACACCAAGAAGAAAGAGAATGCACAGAGACTGAAAGAGGAAATGAGGCATTGATGATAAACGTGGCAGTGGTGATGACTGTGATTGAAGATGGTGATGGAAGATGGTGACTATAGTGACTTTATATAGTCTTACTTTTTCATCAGATGGAAGTACGTAAGACACATAGATATAATCATGGTGTCTATTATTGTCAGGTCAGGTCTCTACCTGCCACAGGTACCATGTAACCCTGTGCTACCTGTCACATGCGGGCAGATGGAGCTCGACAGCCCGGGAAGGCAGTCCATCTAAGATAAGGAAAAGTCTGAAGTAAAACCCATGAAGTGCTAAGGAATGCAGGACAGTCTCGACATGCATTGACCCTGGGTCCATGGCCATGTCCCGACTTTCAGTAGCCGCACCCCCGTGCCTCCGAGGAAGGTTTTTGAGCCAGAGGCTAGGACAAGGACAGTCTGATATAAAACCTACGACCTGAGGACCTCACTGTCACCGTCCCAGCTTGCTAGGCTATGGCAGATGAACCACGGGTGTAAAGGGTGGGGCCAGTACTGCGCACACTGCACTCCACCTAAAAATTCCATTGCGCAGGCTTGAAGGACACGTCCACGTCCGCGCCACCAACTATTCCAAGCCCTGTAGCGATGGGAAAGGGGCGAAAACGGCAGGTGGAAGATGTCACTGGAAGCCGCAGTTCCAATCCTGCATGCAGGCGGTTCAGGATATTGGTCGCCTGATTGTTGACCCGGAGGTGACAGCATCACTCGGCAGCACCCTGAACGACCAAGCAGCCTTTTCTAGGGACAGCACTGCTTGCTCCACACGGAGAGGGGCCTAGAAAAGGTGGTCCAAACAAATGCTCATCTCCATACCCCCCAGTTGGCTAGCCGCGGTCAACGGGCATCTCCAAACGCGGTCGAACAACAATAGAGAAGAAAAGGCCGGCACCTGCCTCACAATTAGGTGCAAAAGGACTACAGGTAGCATGCTGGAACATCCGAACCATGCGTGACTCTGCAGACAGCAACCACCCAGAAAGGCGTTCCGCTCTAGTCGCACACGAACTTCAGAGACTGAACATTGACATAGCTGCCGTCAGCGAAGTCCGCTTTGCAGGGAAAGGCAGCCTCCAGGAACACGGCGCTGGGTACACCCTCTACTGGTCAGGCAAGCCAGAGACCGAGAGACGCCTTTATGGCGTAGGCTTTATGGTCAGGAGCACCATTGCCTCCAAGCTTGAAAACCTGCCAACAGGACACTCAGACCGAATTATGTCCATGCGCCTCCCACTACGGAACAAACAGCATGCCACTCTGTTCAGCGTGTACGCTCCAACCCTCCAAGCGGACCCCACAGAAAAGGTCAAGTTTTACACTGATCTGCGCAACCTCGTTCAGAACACCCCTGCTGACGACAAGGTCATCATCCTTGGCGACTTCAATGCCAGAGTTGGCCAAGATTCAGAAGCCTGGAAAGGAGTCCTTGGCAAGCATGGCGTTGGTAATTGCAACGACAATGGGCGCCTTCTTCTCGAGTTCTGTGCAGAGCAGCAGTTTACCATCACCAACACCATTTTCCAGCAGAAGGACAGCCTGAAGACAACGTGGATGCATCCTCGGTCCAAACATTGGCACCTCATTGATTACATCCTGATGCGCCAGAGAGACGTACGAGACGTCCTACACACCCGAGTGATGCCCAGCGCGGAGTGTCATACTGACCACCGCCTCGTCCGCAGCAAGCTCAGGCTCCACTTCAAGCCCAAACCAAAGAAAGGAGGAGCTCCTAGGAAGAAATTCCAGGTCGGCAACTTTCAGTCAGCTGAAGTGAAAGCTGAATTCCAGGCGAAGCTTCAGGACAAACTTGAAGACCCCAGTTGCCCCACAGACCCCTCTCCAGAAGCACTATGGGCACAGCTGAAATCAGCCATCCTGCAGTCCTCTGAAAAAGTCCTAGGGTTCTCGTCGAAAAAGAACAAGGACTGGTTTGACGAAAACAACCAGGAGATCCAAGAATTGCTGGCGAAGAAGAGATCAGCCCACCAGGCTCACCTTGCACAACCGTCTTGTCCGGTGAAGAAAGCAACCTTCCGGCTCATATGCAGCAACCTCCAGCGCAAGCTTCGTGAGATTCAAAATGGGTGGTGGACCAACCTGGCAGAGAGGGCTCAGCTTTGTGCAGACACTGGTGACTACCGGGGCTTATACGAAGCCTTGAAGGCGGTGTACGGTCCCTCATACCAGGTCCAGAGTCCTTTGCGCAGTGCAGACGGCCAGGCGCTCTTCACAGACAAGACGTCGATCCTGAACAGGTGGTCGGAACATTTCCAGGCCCTCTTCAGCGCCAACCGCACGGTTCAAGACTCGGCAATTCTCCGCATCCCACAACAGCCAGTGAAATTACAACTGGACGAGCTACCAACCCTAGAAGAGACTGTCAAGGCCATTGAACAGCTGAAATGTGGCAAGGCAGCAGGGGTTGACGGAATTCCGCCGGAGGCGTGGAAGAATGGAGGCCCAGCACTACACTCCAAACTCCACAACCTCTTTGTCTGCTGCTGGGAGCAAGGCAAACTACCACAGGACCTCCGTGACGCAGTCATCTTCACCCTGTATAAAAACAAGGGAGAAAAGTCGGACTGCTCCAACTACAGGGGGATAACTCTGCTCTCCATTGCAGGCAAGATCCTCGCCAGAGTCCTCCTAAATCGGCTGGTGCCTACTATCGCCGAAGAACATCTCCCAGAGAGTCAGTGTGGCTTTAGAGCCAACAGAGGCACCACTGACATGGTCTTCGTTCTCAGACAGCTACAAGAAAAATGTCGGGAACAGAACAAAGGACTGTATGCGACATTCGTCGATCTCACGAAAGCTTTCGACACCGTGAGCAGAAAAGGTCTGTGGGAGATCATGAAACGTCTAGGATGCCCCCCAAAATTCCTCAGCATGGTCATCCAACTACATGAGGAACAGCGTGGACAGGTCAGACACAGCAACGACCTTTCGGAGCCCTTCCCAATTGGAAATGGAGTGAAACAAGGTTGTGTCCTCGCGCCGACCCTCTTCACGATCTTCTTCAGCATGATGCTCCAACAGGCCACTGAAGATCTTGGCGACGACGACGGTATCTTCATCAGATACCGCACTGATGGCAGCCTATTCAACCTGAGGCGGCTACAGGCCCACACCAAGACACTGGAGCAACTCATCAGAGAGCTTCTGTTTGCCGACGATGCTGCCCTTGTCGCCCATACAGAAGCGGCCCTGCAGCGTATAACGTCCTGCTTCGCAGAGGCTGCGCAGCTCTTCGGCCTAGAAGTCAGTCTGAAAAAGACGGAAGTTCTCCACCAGCCTGCCCCACAGGAAGAATTCCACGCTCCTCACATCAACATCGGTGAGACAGAGCTGAAGTCGGTCCACCAGTTCAGCTACCTAGGCTGCACCATCTCGTCTGACGCCAAGATCGACAAGGAGATCGACAACAGACTTGCAAAGGCAAACAGCGCATTCGGCAGGCTGTACAAGAGAGTGTGGAACAACAAACACCTGAAGAAAGACACAAAGATCAGCGTGTACAGAGCTGTTGTACTGCCCACCTTGTTGTATGGCTCCGAAACCTGGGTCACCTACCGGCACCACATACGACTGCTTGATCGCTTCCACCAGCGCTGCCTTCGCACCATCCTCAGCATCCACTGGAGTGACTACATCACAAATGTCGAGGTCCTGGAGCAGGCAAAGACTATCAGCATCGAGGCAGTGCTGCTAAAGACCCAGCTACGTTGGGCAGGGCACGTGTCCAGGATGGAGGACCACCGCCTGCCCAAGATCGCGCTGTATGGCGAACTGTCCACTGGCCACCGTGACAGAGGAGCACCCAAGAAGAGATACAAAGACTCCTTGAAGAAAGCTCTCGGTGCCTGTCACATTGACCATCGCCAGTGGTCCGCAGTAGCCGCTGATCGAGAGACCTGGCGACGCACCATCCACCAAGCCTCCTTCGAAAACAACCGCAGGGCCAGCCTTGAGGACAAACGCAGAAGGAGGAAGAACCATGACGCTGCAGCCGCGAACCCAGACCAGACTTTCCCTTGCAACCGCTGCGGCCGACTCTGCTTTTCCCGCATTGGCCTTGTCAGCCATGAGCGTGCCTGCATCAGACGTGGACAACGCCCTTCCTAGATCTTCGTCAGCGAAGCCAGGCCATGATGATGATATGATAATAGAGTGAAACA
>NC_134897.1:42827795-42835295 GCF_041734735.1 Babylonia areolata
AGCCCCAGGAAGGTATCGAACCCTCGGCCAGTTGGCGTCACATCTCGGCGACAGTGACCCAGGTGCCACCTGGCCAGTAATACAGTTTTTTAAACAATGGAAATCATGATGATCATGATTATCATCATCATCGTCATCATCACCATCCTCATCTTCTTCGTCGTCGTCTTTTTCAACGTCATTGGAGCACAAAAGTCAGCACTTTATTATTTCAGGAAAAGATGTGCTGGGTTTCTTAATCAATCAAGTACTTAGAGCCAGTTGGGAACCAGCGGGAGACACTGTTTCAAACCACTTCACGTTATATCCATTATTCCTGCCCATCCTGCCAACCCCCTTAACTCCTTCCTCCATCCTTCATCCAGCTTCTCCTGTATGTCTACCTATCCCGTAGTCTCCTAGACCGTGGGGTCACCACACAATTTGGCAATGAGCCTCCTGCTTCCCTCGCGGTTGTCTGCCCTTCTTACAGTCTCACTCCGGGTTAGACCTGTCCATCTCTTCTTCTGCCTGCCTCTTCTCCTTGCTCTCTGCACTGTTTCTTGCACAAAGGTCTTGGCAAGTACTGATGAATGCGGGACGTGCCCATACCACTTCAATTTCCTTGTTCTTTACAGTGGTCAGTGGATCACCATGTGGCCCAGCTGCGTGGTGGACTCTTCTACGCACTTTATCATTTTGTGATGAGGTCACTGTACATGATGCCAAGGATCTTCTGGAAGCATCTCATCACACACAGTGACACAGACACACAGACAGAGGCACACAGACAGAGGAACAGACACACAGAGACACACAGATAGACAGACACACAGGGAGACAGACAGACAGACAGAGACAGAGACAGACAAACACAGACACACAGACACAGAGACAGAGACACACAAAGACAGAGACAGACAGAGTCAGAGACAGACAGACAGACAGACAGACAGAGACACAGACAGAGACACAGACACACACACACACACACATACACACACACACACACACACACACACACACACACACACACACACACACACACACACACACACACACACACACACACTACACAGCAGTTCCCAAAACGAAAGGAGAATCACTCACTTGCCAACCAGATGAGTGCTGTAGCCAGCCTCCTTCAGTCTCTTGGGCAGAAAGTCGACGTCCAGAGGAACGTAGTCAGCCATGCCCTCTCTCACCACAGAGTTCTGTCAAACACAGTCACTGCAGTGTAACATCAAACACACTGGTATTGTTGCAAATATTTGACTAATAAGCGATTTACTTTTCGTTGGCTGTCACTTTGGCTGAAGTCATCCTTTGGTGTTGCCTACGGGTCTACAAACTGTGGGCAGTGAAAACTAAGCCCCATGTACAAAATCTAATAATGGCTTGAACTTGTGTGATCTTTCTAAGGTTTGCATCCTCTGTAGAAATCGTTATTTCTATACATCATTACTTCTGATAGCACCTGTATAAAGTGTTTATCTATTATGCTTCATCAACTCATTCATCAACTCATGTTTTTTGTTGTTTTTTAATTGTCGGAAACTGACGGAGAAAACAAGACGCGAATGCAGAAGCCCACATACAAAAGAA
This sequence comes from Babylonia areolata, assembly GCF_041734735.1. Classification (NCBI taxonomy): domain Eukaryota; kingdom Metazoa; phylum Mollusca; class Gastropoda; order Neogastropoda; family Buccinidae; genus Babylonia; species Babylonia areolata. Next base: position 42,829,380 of record NC_134897.1, read on the forward strand.
ATGTGGATTTTGTGAAAGAAAACAAAGCAACAACAAACCAACCAACCAAAACACAGAGACACAGAGAGAGAGAGAGAGAGGGAGAGAGGGAGAGGGAGAGGGAGAGAAACACATGTTCATGTCAGCTTTTGTGATTAGGTGGAACTGCTGGTGGCTTATAGAAACGAGAAAATACCCAACATGCACGCCCCCGAAAACGGAGTATGGCTGCCTACAGGGCGGGGTAAAACGGTAAAATCCCACTCGTGAACATGCGAGTGAACGTGGGAGTTGCAGCCCACGAACGAAGAAGAAGAAGAAGAAGAAGAAGAAGAAGGTGGAACCGCATGTAATTTTGTTGACATTATTCCCTGTTGCCATTCCAAGTCTTTCGTTGAATAAAAGCAAAAGACATATACATGTACAATAGAAAAGCATGTTACTCACGAAAAAGCAAATTGAATAAAAACAACAACAACCAAACACATCAACGTAGACATTACCTGAACTCCAATGCGGAAGGGATAATACCCAGTCAAGTAGGATGCTCGTGAGCTGTCAAAAGGAACACACACACACACACACACACACACACACACACACACACACACACACAGAGTTTTGATAGTCTGTTTTTCTTTTCTCTCATACTTATCTCTCTTCTTTCGTGCTTATCAAAGGAATTGCTGGGTGTTGATTTGATTGATTTCATCAGAAATGGATGACGCTGGGTCTTTTGGGAACCGTGGTGATGTTTATCCTATACCTACATGAGATGTACATATTACAGATGGTGTGCCTGTGATACAAATTACACCAAAGATTCACAGCCTACAGTGGCATACTGCATGTCTGATACACAGTGTACAATGCACTATGTACTTATGATGCTGAGTGAACGCTCCTCCACATCGTGCTGAACTCCATGGTGAAGTGGAACTGGATGCTCAGTTGATTAATTTTCAGAACCGTTGTTGCGTCTAGCTTATACTCATTATACTACATATGACACATGATGAACCTTTTATACAAAATACACCTATGGTTCAGAGAGCATTTATCACACAAACTGTATGTCTGACACACGATGTACTCATGATGCTGAGTGAATCCTCCCCCCCACACCTGCTGACCAACACAGTGAAACTCACGGTGTACAGGCAGCTTGAGAATAGGACTGACTGAGGATGACGCCATCGTCTGCCATGTCTTGCAGGTTGGGGGTGATCACCGCAGGGTTGGTCCAGCTGACGTCGTTGTAACCTGCACGTGCACACCGTAGCATATAGTCTGTAGAATCTGTAGAATGACTCCCAGACTACACCTCACAGGTGCGTAGTGTTAGGGTTAGTTCCTTGGTCATTAGTTCGGATGTTTTGAAATTTAAGTCCCAGGCACTAACTCTGTCAACATAAATTGCAGGTGATCACCGATAAAGGTAAAACGTAACGCAGATCTTTCTTCATGACAATGTTGATACTCTCTTGTGTGCATTGTGTTTTGGCGAATATCACGGTCTTTGATCATGATGTAGAGAATACTACACAAAGGACTACTGCGTTATATCAGTGTACCTACCCAAGTCGTCAGCCATGATGTAGAGGATGTTGGGAGGTTGAGACGCTGACACAGCACTTGCTGCCAGCAACAGTGGTAAGAGCAACGTCAGGCTGCACAGAAACATTGTTCTTTACAGAACTACACTTACTCTCTCTCTCTCTCTCTCTGTATCTATCTATCTATCTACACACACACACACACACACACACACACACACACACACACACACACACACACACACAGATATATATATATATATATATCTGTGTGTGTGTGTGTGTGTGTGTGTGTGTGTGTGTGTGTGTGTGTGTGTGTGTGTGTGTGTGTGTGTGTGTGTTTCTGTCAGTCTGCCTGTCTCTGTCTACATCATTCTGTTGTGTTTTTTTCTGTCTGCCTCTCATTCTCTCTCTCTTTACATAACTGTTTGTCTTTCTCTTTACCTCTCTCTTACCTTCGTATTTCTTTTTCCATTCTCACATCATGTCTAGAATTAATTACGTTTCAAACGTTTGGGACAACTGCAGCGAAGTGCACATGAAAAAACTAGATTCTGTACACAGACGTGCTGTAAAACACCTCAATGGTGTTTTACGAAACACACGCAGTCATCAATATCAACTGCCAGCACCTCGTCCCTTGACAAAGCACCTAATATTGAATAAGTGCGTACTTATGCATAAAATTATATTCGGTAAATGCCCTACTTATCTACACCAAACCATTGTCTGCTATGAAACTCGCAACCCTAACTCCCGAAATGCGACTCTTACTCTACCCAAGCCAAGAATAGACCTTTATAAATCGAGTTTGGCATATTCCGGCACGCACTGCTGGAACAATCTCCCCAAACACCTCAAAGAACCCTTTTCCAACACAACATTCAAAGAGAAACTTGGACAGTACATGCGTGCCAAAAGCCAGACCGAAAATCTGGTATAATATTGTCACTGACAATCCTTACAAACTATGTCGAAATGCGTCAATCAGTTGATAACGTATCACGCCATATAATATTATTTCAGAGATTTTCTCTTTACAGTGGACACAAACAAACGAAATCAAACTCTAGTCTGGTCACGTCTACGATTTTGTATACTTACATATATTACAAATTGTGAACCACCCTCACCCAACTCTTTTTTTTCTTCTTCTTTTTTCCCCACACTGGCATATCTTTACATCTCTGTCTGTCTGTCTGTCTGTCTGTGTCTCTCTCTCCCCTCTGTCTCTCCCTCTCTCTATCTTTCACATAATGTGTCTGTCTGTCCATATCCCTATTACCCGTCGCCTTATTTGCTGCCTTTTATGTCTCTTACATCTGTGTTTAAAATTTTATCGTTACTTTTCTGTGTTAATTTCACTTGAATCATTCATGTGTAGCATTCATGCTAGGGTTTTGTTGTTGTTTTTCCCTTGGTGTGTGTTAGTGTGTGTTAGTGTGTGTGTGTGTGTGTGTGTGTGTGTGTGTGTGTGTGTGTGTGTGTGTGTGTGTGTGTGTTAGTGTGTGTGTTAGTGTGTGTGTGTGTGTGTGTGTGTGTGTGTGTGTGTGTGTGTGTGTGGTTGTGTGTGCGTGTGTGCGTGTGTGTGTTACTCGCTTCCGTTCCGTACAGATGTGAGTGATGTTGTGTCTCTCAGTTTGACGCTGTGTTATACTAGTACATTATACATGTATTAAGTATTCAGTATAACTACATTTATATGCGTACATGTTTGTGTGTCTCTTCGAACAACGGCAGATGTGTAAGTCGGCCAAAGTGCTAATATCTTCACCGTTGGAAAATAAAGATTCATTCATTCATTCATTCATTCATTCATTCTCTTTCTTACTGTCCCCCTCCCACCCCCCTCTCTCTGCACGCCATGTATACCTGTCCATAGTGTAGCAGTGACGATGTCCAGCACCAAGAACCATCAGTGGGGAGATGTGCTGTGAATGTGGCCGTCCCCTGGCCTTTTATACACCTTGCTCCCTCATGGCCATGGCTACAGCGCTGACTGTGCAGCTATCGGCACTTAATTAGTTTCTGTCATTGATGTCAAACGTGTATTGGTTAATGCTTTGCTGTCAAACTCGTTGATTGCTGGTTGATCTGGTTTGGCGAAATGATTTCATCCCCACCACCATCTTTGTGTTTACGTGGTTGTGTCGGTCCGTCTGTCTGTCTGTCTTTCGTCTCTCTCTCTCTATTTCAATATGAGGACCGGATTCAAAAAAAAAGAAGTTGTTTTTCTTCACTACCTCTATGATAATATCATTATCTTAGATGAACAGACTATAAATAAATAAACGAACATCTATGAAACGAAAATTCGTTTTGTTTCATTTCTATCTGTCTGTTCGTCTGCATAGTATAGTATAGCATAGCATAGCATAGCATAGCATAGTATAGTATAGTATAGTATAGTATAGTATAGTATAGTATAGCAATACAAGCGTATCCAGGAGTCATGACCTGGGTGTGGCCCAGCCCCCTTAGAGTGTAAGGAGCTCAGGGCCGAAACACTTGACTGAGGGGGCTTCTTCTCTGAAGACCTTGTACTGTCCAGCTCTTCCCAGATTTTCTTATTACTAGTGTAGTATAGTATAGCGTTACATTGCATTGTATTGTATTTGTATTACTCCCTTTTGACGTGCGCCAATGGTATGCTGTACATGATTGACTAAAACCCAGTCAACCACTCATGGTGTAGTGGGGACTGAGGGGGGTGGGGTGGTGGTAAAACGGGACTCGTATGCGGACTCGAACCCATGGACACTCACTTCCTAGTCAGCTGCATTCACCACCACGCCAATGTTCCATGTGTCTGACTCTTCATCTGTTGATGTGTGTATGTATCCATGCATAATCTATGTATTTTTCTATCTCTCTATCTATCTCTCTGTCTATAATATATGTTACGAATAAGGCAGTGAAAGTTATCATGTGTTAAGGAATAGTTGTTACTGACACCCCAAACTAAGTGTTACGTGGATGTGTGTGTGTGTGTGTGTGTGTGTGTGTGTGTGTGTGTGTGTGTGTGTGTGTGTGTGTGTGTGTGTGTGTGTGTGTGTGACTTTCTCCATATGTCTAATTTCTGGTATGTCTCTCTCTGTCCTGTTTTTGTCTTTTTGCCACACCCCCTCTTTCTCTCTCCTCCTTCTCTCTCTCTTCGGTTTTTTTCTTCTTCTTCTCTGCCTTTGTCACTTTTGTTCTAGAGTCAGCAAGGACACTTAACTTCTTGTGAACTTTGTTTAAAAAAAAAGTTAAATGAATTCATTTGTATCACGGATGGGCTCCTCTTTTTGTTTCGCTAAACAGCGATCGGCTATCGAAGTAATATGGAATCAAACAGAGTGCGATGTCTGAAAATTGCATGCGAACCAAACAGTTACAGTCTTCTCGGTATGGGGTTAATCAGTTACAGTGCTACGATGTAGTACAACCAGAACAATCGTCACTGAACTTCACTGGAGTGACTCACCAACAGCGCGGGGTCTCTTCTCGAGGGTGGCCTAATGGCTACCTAAAATTGACACACCAAACTTTGTGTGTGTGTGTGTGTGTGTGTGTGTGTGTGTGTGTGTGTGTGTGCTAAACACATCCATCTATCTATGGGTGTATGCATACCTGTGTCTAAAGTGCATCTAAAGTGCACGCGCATGTAAACTGGCACTCCCACCAACTTGAACAAACTCAAAGGCTGTGTGTTTTCATCGTGGAAACGAAACTGAACAAAGAAGTGAGCTATGGGAGGAACGAGTCGAGCTGAGTGATACTAAACACCAGAATTAATCTGATTATCCTAGCTAACCGGTGGACAGGCAGACCTCGTTTTAACTAATGAGCATTGTTTGATGACTGGGAGAGCTGACTGCCTGACGGACTTTCACGTGTGCGATAAAACGTAGCGCCGTCAGGTGTGTAAGATTTACGATGTAGTCTCTCTCTCTCCCTGTGTGTGTGTGTGTGTGTGTGTGTGTGTGTGTGTGTGTGTGTGTGTGTGTGTGCTATCAGATGTCAGGCATTATGAGCACTGATCCATTGTCCTTAATTTCTGCTAAACGACTTGTCGTTAGAAACTCGTGTGTTGAAGACATAGTGACTGACAGTTGGATTCTAAAAAGAAAATTGATTGCATGAGATTGCTATTCTGATTATTTTGACTGCCCACGAGGGGTTAAACAAGGTTGTTTGTTAAGCCCAAAGTTGTTTTCCTTTTTTTTATTAATGAATTGGCTATCGATTTGTACAGATCAGGAAAGCACGGTATCCAACTTCTTCCTGGCGCTATAGAAATATTTTTGTTGTTATTTGCCGATGATGTCATTTTATTGTCTGATTCAGTTGTTGGACAACAAAATCAACTGAACTGTTTAAAAAGGGAATCAGACAGATT
>NC_134897.1:42837795-42845295 GCF_041734735.1 Babylonia areolata
TGACATCATTGATAGCTTGGGCCTTCACTTTTCAAGAGTGTATTTGTGTGAACTTTTTCTATCCTTCTTGCAATTTAGCTCATTCCTGAAACAGTGCCTAAAACGGTGGGACGAATTTCTACTTGAATCGCGCTTTTCTCTTTTGTCTTAATTAAGCATGCTAATGACTAGAGTTCATGCTATTATGCATTAGGCCTGGTTGTTTGTTTCTATCTCAGCATTCTCTATGTCATAACTGATGACCGTGATATTCACCAAAACGCAATATACACCCGTAAAGTAGTCAGCGAGTCATTAAATAGACAGAAGGAAATGTCTGCTTTACGTTTTGTCTTTATTGGTAACATGTTGACGAAGAGTGTGTCAAGGAAGCATTTGAAAGAGACTTCAATTTCAGAGCAACGTCATGTTGTATTTGTATCTTCATCACAGTTGATGAGAACATGTACGCTGGCACAATGTGTATGTGTGAGGGAGTAAATTTGAGATATGGCAGTATAAGGCTTTCATCGCACAAGGCGGCTCAATACCATACCATTGTTTTCATCATCATTGCTGTTCCCCCGTCTGTCATTCCAATTTCCCCAAACATAGCCGTATCCAGTCTCATTTTGTTGTAGTCCATATGCAGGCAGTCCTTGGGGAACTTTCATTGTCGGAACTAAATGGCCACACACCAAAGAAGATCCAACACTGCTTGCTAAGTTACCTTGGTGGTATTCAGCATACCTTATTCTGACTCGACACAGCAGACCATGTTCTGACTCAACAAACACAGGAAGCCCTGTACAAGCCCTTAGAATGGCTGTACTGTAGAAGTTGCCAAAGCAACAGTATCGATATCACAGTTTATGTCACCACACAATAGTTTCAAACTGAAATAGAAAACGTCAGCTCGCCAATCGTTACGGTGTGCACGTGCAGGTTACAACGACGTCAGCTGGACCAACCCTGCGGTGATCACCCCCAACCTGCAAGACATGGCAGACGATGGCGTCATCCTCAGTCAGTCCTATTCTCAAGCTGCCTGTACACCGTGAGTTTCACTGTGTTGGTCAGCAGGTGTGGGGGGAAGGATTCACTCAGCATCATGAGTACATCGTGTGTCAGACATACAGTTTGTGTGATTAATGCACTCTGAACCATAGGTGTATTTTGTATAAAAGGTTATGCGTCATATGTAGTATATATGTATAATGAGTATAAGCTAGACATAACAACGGTTCTGAAAATTAATCAACTGAGCATCCAGTAGCATTACAGCAGTAAAATGGTTTAAGATACAGAACGAGAACCATGAGATGGGTAAACAGATAAATCAATAATAATAACAAGAACAGAGGGCAGAGGGTGGTGTTCAAATCTCCTCACTATTCAATTCAGTATCAAATGTGTGTGTGTGTGTGTGTGTGTGTGTGTGTGTGTGTGTGTGTGTGTGTGTGTGTGTGTGTGTGTGTGTGTGTGTGTGTGTGTGTGTGTGTGTGTTACCTTCGACAGATCACGAGCTTCCTACTTGACCGGATATTATCCTTTCCGCCTTGGAGTCCAGGTAATGTCCAGTGTGAAAGTTTCAAAAATTGGATTTATCAAATCACACCATTTTCTTTTTAAAACACATCGACTGCTTTGACTGGTGTCATTTTCCAGTGAAGCTCAAGGAACGGCTACAAGGAATGAATATTGTCTACATTGAATATAATTATGCATACAGTTCCTTCCACCTGCAAAAGCAGTTAAAATTGTTTGTTTCTTTATTCTCATAAGATCAGTTTTCGTTAGTTGTATGTGTTCTTCCATATTCTGTGTTTCGTTCTCTTCATCAGTGTCTGACAGTTTACTGTCAAGACCAAACATAAGCCGATAAACATAAAGCTGAAAAAATGGCCACTTTATAAAGCGAGATAAGAAGATATCATACCAGAAAATAACGATCTCTAATTCGAAGATGTAACCTGAGAACGAATCAGACAAGATAACTTGTTCGTACTTTGGGTGAAGAGGCGACTCTTTACAGTATGTATGGGCAAGATAAAAAACAACAACAACAACAACAACAGCAAAAAACCCCAAACCACATCATAACTGGGTGCAATGCCATTAATACCAGTGTGTTTGATGTTACACTGCAGTGACTGTGTTTGACAGAACTCTGTGGTGAGAGAGGGCATGGCTGACTACGTTCCTCTGGACGTCGACTTTCTGCCCAAGAGACTGAAGGAGGCTGGCTACAGCACTCATCTGGTTGGCAAGTGAGTGATTCTCCTTTCGTTTTGGGAACTACTGCGGTGTGTGTGAGCGTGTGTGTGTGCGTGTGTGTGTGCGTGTGTGTGTGTGCGTGCGTGTAGGTGTGTGTGTGTGTGTGTGTGTGTGTGTGTGTGTGTGTGCGTGCGTGCGTACATGCGCGCGCGCGTGTGTGTGTGTTGGGGAATCCTCAAGTGCCCTGATTATGGTTTTGAGAACTGTTCTCAAGTATTATGTCTGTCAGAGGGCGCAAAGAAGTACATGTGAAGCTGGATGAATGACGTGAGAATGAGTTGATTAATGGGGAATAGTATGGATTTGAATGATGGATGTGACATGGAACAGTGTAGCCAACTGCTTCCCAGTTTGCACAAAGTCCAACACTGACTTAAATGGTCTGATAAAAAGCAGTTGACTTTCCTGTTCTGGTGCTAATGAAGTTAATGATATAATACTGCTGTTGCTGTTGATGATATGATGATGGTACTGGCCAGGTGGCATCTGGGTCACTGTCGCCGAGATGTGACGCCAACTGGTCGAGGGTTCGATACCTTCCTGGGGCTCTACAATGGTTACAATGATTACTACACCAAGAAGATTATGGGTATGAGGTTCATGTGTGTGCGTGTGTGTGTGTATGTGTGTGTGTGTGTGTGTGTGTGTGTGTGTGTGTGTGTGTGTGTGTGTGTGTGTGTGTGTGTGTGTGTGTGTGTGTGTGTGTGTTTGTTTGTTCGAGTGTGTGTGTGTGTGTTTGTTCGAGTGTGTGTGTGTGATGGGGGGAGGTGTGTGTGTGTGTGTTTGAGCGTGTGTGTGGTGGGGGGGGGGGTGGGGGGGGGGTGGAGGTGTGTGTGTGTGTGTGTGTGTGTGTGTGTGTGTGTGTGCGCGTGCGTGTGTGTATGTGTGTGTGTGTGTGTGTGTGTGTGTGTGTGTGTGTGTGTGTGTGTGTGTGTGTGTGTGTGTGTGTGCTTCTGTGTTTGTGTTTGCTTTCCACCACATACTTGTGCAGAATGAAACTACGTTCTTATTACATTACTATCATGAGTACGAAACTAAAAACAATTCATTGAATAATATCAAAGTATATTTTTGAACAGTATTATGCGATCATAACCCAGCAGGGAGAGCAGAAATCTGCCTATCTTCTGTTCTGGTATACAAATGTATTAGAATTGTTCTCTCTGTTGTTCTGTATGTGGCTTTTTCTGTTTCAGCGATTGCCAGCCACGAAGACTGTAAGTATCCCAACACCAGAGAGAGAGAGAGAGAGAGAGAGAGAGAGAGAGAGAGAGAGAGAGAGAGAGAGAGAGAGAGAGAGAATAACGGAGGGAAATTGTTCTTGACAGCTATGTTTTCACAAACTGATTTTCTGGGTGCTAGGCAGTATACGAGGATATGTGCATTCTATTATTTTGAAGGATTTCTATGTGTTTATTTAGGGACTGTCATTGGATAGAACTGTGCGTATATTTCATGAAGCAGCTGGTGACAGCAATAAAACTAACACCAGACTTGGTTTTAGAAAACAAAACAAAAACATTTCGTGGTGTGTAGCTCTGACGTGCAAATCAGAAAGATATTTCTGCAAATTTTTATTGGTTTATTGCGACCACTTGATTCCATCAATATACTTAAAAAGTACGGAGTAAGGATCGCATTAGCATTGAAAGTTGTGTTTTCTATGCTTAGAGGTCTGGAGTTAACAGGAGAGTAGAAATGTGTCATGTTGTTCTCCCTGTTGCTGGATTTTATTTATACATGTAGGCCTAAACCAAAAAGAAACTGTTCTGCAGTTAGTGGTTTCTGTGTGTTCGTGTCGATGCAGATGCAGACATTTGTGGGGTAAATTTCTGGCCAGTTTTGCATTGATATGGCAATGAGAGCATGGTTTAAGTACCATATTTATCACTCAATAGCACACTCAACCACACGCACACCCACACGTGTGAATAACCTGGTATATTATGTTTCGTGCAGTTGATCCCAATGCTGAAGGAACAATCTACGACTTCTTTGCCAACACCACTGTTTACCCCAGTCCTGAGGACGAATACACCACGGTGGGTTTGAGTGATGGTGTGTAGTGTTGATCAGCGTGTTGCACTTCCGAGGGAATTTAGATAGGCATTTACCTTTTTCTCTTTCCGGATCTACATCAATGTATTCTCATACAGAAAGAAATACAAGGATATGAAGTGGATGGTCCCACAAACCAGACATGCCATGGATGGGACTATACTGTATCTATCTGATTGCAGGACATCTTTACGGAGAGAGCACAAGAAATCATCAAGGAGTTCAAGGATTCACCATTCTTCATCGCTCTGCATTACACTGCCCCACACTGGCCTCTTCAGGTGACGTAAAAAACTTATGACATCACGTCTAATCTGTTTTTACGTAAAGTTGGAGAACAGGTATGTCTGAGAATAGATCAGAACAAGTACACTTTTATAAACAATGTGCAGAATCTTTTCCAGTTGACATTACGACGTGGGTTAATCCCTACAAAACTGTTTATTTTTTTCTGTTCTGTCACTGTGGCACAATATCTAAATCCCCATTCGCAAATACTCAACACTTGCATGCATGCAGGCACTAATGTGTTTTCAGAGAAGAAAACACAGTTGTATAGGCCTATTTGAGTGTTTCCCCTGAGTGGAAACAGATAAATGACAGCACCATCTCCAAAATCACTGGCAGAATGTTTTTGTCGTGATAAGAAAACAATGAATTATATCTGTATTCTTCAGTGTGAAAGTGAACATTCTGATGAAATGGATCTTTAAGTATTACTTTCTATCATTAAGCATCGAAGTGCTAAAATGGTAATTACTCGATGCTAACGCCCTTTTAAAAATCGAACAAATAGCAGAACTACCTACGCTCAGGTCTGTGTTAACTGCCACACTGACTCTGTCTCAGAACCCCCCAGACTTCGATGAGGACCTTTATAAAGATGTAGACGACAAGGACAGAAAGATGTACTTGGGTATGTATGCATGTATGTATGTATGTATGTATGTATGTATCCACGAACGCATGCTGGTAGGTATGTTATGTACAATGTGCATATCTGTCTATCTGTCTGTCAATCTATGTGTCTGTCTGTCTATCGATCTGTATGTATGTATGTATGCATGCATGTATGTATATATGTATGTATGTATGTATGCATATGTGTGTATATATGTATGTATGTGTGCATATAAAAACAATAGTGTGTGTATGTCTGTCTGTATGTTTGTAAACTCTAATCTCTCTCTCTCTCTCTCTCTCTCTCTCTCTCTCTCTGGTGTGTAGCCATGGTGACGGCGATGGACGAGGGAATCGGAGAGGTGATGGACACACTGCGGGAGGAAGGAGTCCTGGACAACACCATTGTCGTCTTCCAGTCTGACGTCAGTTGGGGGCAGTGCTTCTCCACTGTTCCACAGTCCTCTGGATCTCTGTCTTTTCCGTTTTCTTTTCTGCACGTCCTCCACCTAAGGCCTTGGCTGTATCTGAACGTTTAGAATTGTTAGTGTGTGGACATTGGACATTACTGTTGTTTGAACACACGTCAGTTGTTAGTGTTCATGTACAGATAACTGTTTGTGTTTGAAATATGTTCAGATGAAGAAAATTGTATGTTGACAGAGGGCACTATATGTATCCTGATACAGAGCAGTGATAGTATACACATACATAGCATCATTAGTTTTATATATGACATAACAATTTTTAAAACAAAGGCAACAGTAGGTTTCTTTAAATGTATGGCACTGTCAACGTCACAGCATTGTGGATGACATTATTAATGCATCGAAGCCTTGTATCATCGGTTTTTTGCCTATTAATCAGATGTACACTTTTTGTCTTTCCTCTGAAAAGGTCTCAAAGAATATAGCCATCATTTTAGTCTGTTGTGGTCAAAGTAAACATATCAATGAGTCGTACATATATCCGTGTAAAATCACATAATAATCAACATCTCCAACACTGTCAGCGTTACTCTCATCGTCATTATTTCACCTTTTAGTCCTCTGTGAGGTCTCATCCCTCCACTGTGTAAAACAGTAAAAAAAAAAAAAGGCAACGAAATTCCTCAAACTTAACACACCACCAACAACAACAACAACAAAAAATTATTGTCATTTTTACTGCTACAGTTACCATGTTATTTCTGATTATAATGTATATGTTGTGTATCATTATCGTCGTTTCCCTGCAGAATGGAGGCGACACGCACTTTGCAGCCAGCAATGAACCACTGAGAGAGAGGAAAACCACGCTGTATGAGGGAGGTGTCAGAGTGCCCAGTCTGGTGTACAGCCCAGGCCTCCTGGCCAACACTCCTCGTGTCAGTGAAGAGTGAGTGGCAGCTGTCTCCCTCAACACCACCCTCGGTGTGTCTGCAGTGAAGTCTATGGATTGGCAGAGTCAGTAGAGTCAACTAGTATCAGATACAGATATACCCCACGTATGTTTGAACTATGAGTATAAGAGGCAGATACCAGAGTCTGTAGTGGTTTGAAAATGTCTTCTAGCGATGATGTAGGTCTCCAGAACACGCCTGTAGTGACCACTATGGGTGTACTGTCATTGGACGTATTAAACAGATGTAAGCATTCAAAACACCGAGACTGGTCTTGGCGTGTTCCGTCTTTTTATTTTATCAAACCGAATGGTTGAAGCGTTGGACTTTCAATCTGACAATATTCCACGTGTGCCTGAGTGTGTATACCCCACGTAGGTTTGAGCTTGGTCTCCGACCGAGGATAGGCGCTATATAAGTATCCGTATCAATCAATCAATCAATTGTTTGATAAAAAGGATAACAACAACAACAACTATAAAGGATACATGAAATCAGTTTTTGAATAGAAAATGTGAATGGTTAAAATGTGTAATGTTTTATGATAGTTTCTCAGTTCTGATGAAGACACGTGCACTTTAGTGTAAATTGTTTAATACATTGTGTGAAAATATGAAATGTGTGGTAACATTAGTGTGTATGTGTGTGATCGTGAGTGTGCGCGCGCGCATATATGTGTGTGGGTGTGTGTGTGTGTGTGTGTGTGTGTGTGTACATGTGTTGTGTGTGCGCGTTCGTTATGTGTGTGCGTGTGCGTGCGTGCGTGCGTGCGTGCGTGCGTGCGTGTGTGTGTGTGTGTGTGTGTGTGTGTGTTCAGTTTGTTCCACATTGCAGACTGGTTCACAACACTTCTTGCAGCAGCTGGAGTTGACGCAGGAAGTATGTCTGTTCATCTCTCTCTCTCT
>NC_134897.1:42850295-42855295 GCF_041734735.1 Babylonia areolata
CTGGAGGAGGTGGAGCCGGGAGGGCCCCAGCCCAGAGAAAGCAGCCCGTCCCTCAAGTTTCTCCCCCTCCCCCCTATCACACCACGTAAGCACCTAGACCCTCCCTCCTCGCTTTAAAACAATACAGACAATTAATAAATATAAACTAATTAAATAAAAAACAAAAAAATTATTAAATTAAATAAAAATTAAAAACAGAATTAATAACATAAATTACAAAAAAACAAATATAAAAAAAAATAATAAAACAATACATTCGCTTTAAACTTAAAAAATTAAAAAACAATAACAGCTCCTCCAAAAAGAAAAGCAAACATCACTTATCGCACTTTTCCAACAAAAACCAGTGCGAAGAATAAAAAAGGTGTAACAGAGAAACCAAACAGGCGGAAACAAGTCGCTGCACCTCTTTGGACTGTAAATCATTCAGTTGTTTTTATGCAGGTCATAACCTTTGGAGTGCAACTGCTTTCGCAATTGGTTCTTTGTCTTGGAGTCATTTTCTTTCTTTCTTAATTCTTTCTTTCTTCCCAAATAAAGTAAAAAACAAAAGAAGCGACAATCTCCTGCTTAATGTGATAGTAATAAATTGGGGGTTGGTGTCCATAAAATATTCCATGCTATTTTTCTTCTTCTCCCTCATCTGTCTACTGCTTCAGAGATGAGAGAGAGAGAGAGAGAGAGAGAGAGAGAGAGAGAGAGAGAGAGAGAGAGAGAGAGAGAGAGCAAAAATAAGTGCATGCAAACATACATGCACACACTCACGCACGCTAATGCACAATCACGCACACTATCACACTAACACGCTCTCTAACACACGCACACACACAGTCATGCTCGGACAGCCAGACGGTCCAACAAGGCAAAAAGGCAAATGTCTGTGGAAGCATGGGGACCACGGTGACAAAGACTGTCCAACACAGGTTAAACCAATGATCTGCCAACAAGTGGCATCCTTGATCAGAATCTTGCTGTATTCTTAGTGTGAATGTTATGGCAAAATAGCATCACACACACACACACACACAAATGTGTGCCCATAGGTGGCATCCTTGATCAGAATCTTGCTGTATTCTTAGTGTGAATGTTATGGCAAAATAGCATCACACACACACACACACACACACACACACACACACACACACACACACACACACACACACACAAATGTGTGCCCATAGGTGGCATCCTTGATCAGAATCTTGCTGTATTCTTAGTGTGAATGTTATGGCAAAATAGCATCACACACACACACACACACACACACACACACACACACACACACACACACACACACACACACACACAAATGTGTGCCCATAGGTGGCATCCTTGATCAGAATCTTGCTGTACACTGAGTGTGAATGTTATGACAAAATAGCATCACACACACACACACACACACACACACACACACACACACACACACACACACACACACACACACACACACACACACACACACACACACACACACACACAAGTGTGTGTCCATTGGTGGGATCCTTGATCAGAATCTTGCTGTACACTGAGGGTGTCAATGTCATGACAAAATAGCATCACACACACACACACACACAAAAACACCCACGACACACACATACAATACAGGGACACACATACACACAAAACAGACAACACCAACACAGACAAAACACACAAAAAAACCACAACAAACAACACCAAACAAACAAAGCCACACAACACACTACCAAACAAACGCAGACAAAACACACAAACACCTTTACTACAAACACATACAATACATACACACACACACAACACACGTGTGTGTCCATTGGTGGGATCCTTGATCAGAGATCGTTGCTGTACACTGAGGGTTGTCAATGTCATGACAAAATAGCATCACACACACACAACAGACACAGACACACACAGACACACACAGACACACACATCACACACAACACACACACACACAACAACACACACACACACACAACATACACCACAAGGACCACACAACAACACATCAACTAACACACTTCATCATTTGGACCAACCTGGGAAACCATCTGTTAGAGTACTTTTTTTTGGGTTGTTGCGTATCTGTGTCCCCCCCATCGCTATATAATACTATTATTCAACATACAATTTTAAGTGAGGAAACTTTTATTAAAAGACCATAGATGTAACATCTGACTTTATTTATGGATACGACATTCATTAATCATCGCTATAACAGCCGTGTTTATCTGAATGCAGTTCTGGCTGCCATATTGTCTGAAAATTAAAACTGTAAATACTGGAGTTCCACAGGCTTGTATTAAATCTTTTTATATTATTTATAAAATTATATAATTATATAAACAATATTTATCAAATAATTTATATCCCCTTGTCTTTTCTTTTTCTTTCTTCCTCAACTTAAAAAAAACGAAAACGACAATACAGATGCATCAAGAAACTTTTTTATTCTTTTTCTTTTTCCTTTTCTTTTTATTTACCTTTTCCCTTCTTTTTATTTTTTCCTTTTTTTTATCCTTTTTTTTTATCCCCTATATTTTATTTTTTTTTATTTCCCTTTTTATTTTTTTTTTTCTCAATCTTGTAAAATATTATGAGACGACATGGCTTTAGTAAAGGTCATTTAAATAAAAAAAAAGAACGAGTTTTCATTTCACAGTAAATTTTTTTTTTTTTTTATTTTTTTTTTTTTTTTAAGAATTAGTGTCATAACTCTTTTAAAAGATCATTTTCCTCGAAACAGAACGTGGAAAAAAACAAAAAACAAATTTTAGAGGCAATGAAAAGGGACACACACACACAAATAACAAAAAAACACGATAACTACACAGAACCCAAGCAACAAATTATATATCCAGTCAATTACAGATCAGAAAAACACGTGGAAATCGAGGACACAAGTTTTAAAAAATATCCTAGGAACTATAGTTGGAGCACAAGACTCACCCTCAATGCCATTCTGTGAACATGGTTGATGCACAATACTACTGCCAAGAAAAAAAGGAAGGCTCACACCAGAGTGAAGACAAAAGGGAGACACCGAAGACAGAGGCAAAGAGATGCGGTTCACCAGATAGTCAACCAGATCAAACAAAAGCTCAACAACCAACCAGACAAGAAAAAAGAGAGGAAGTAAAAAAAGAGAGAAGACCCCTTTTTAATTGTTTTTTTTTTTTTAATGAGAAACAGATAGACGCAAGACCAAAATAACCACCCCCTTTTTAACTGCGAAATTAAAAGAAGTTAAAAAATAAAAAAAAAAAAAGTTATCCACACACATGCTTGAGCTGAGTAACAGAATCTCATAGAAATTTTCATGGCTTTTCAGTATTGTGGGGTGGGCCTGTTAGCAATCTGAAACTTGAAGTTAAAGACAAAATTAAGACGATTTGTAAACTCCTGCCAGAAAAATCATAACCACGCCCCAGCAACAAAACAACTGAACAACACCCCATACCAATTCCCCAATCATCCCACTTAGCATAAAAGCACTTTTTACACCCAATTTTTTTTAAAATGATTCCCACTCAAAACTCATTCCGAATAACCACACTCAATTCATCCACATATTAACTCAGAAACCCTCACAACCTACCGAAAAACACTCTCCCAACCAGGTAGAATAAGACATGTACAATATAAATTTCATAATATCCCAAAATAATCAAATAAAAATCCCCTCATTTTTTTGCCAAAAGGAAAGAATGTGTAACCAAAAAAATATTTACATTTGCATTTTGCCCCTTTTTGTTTCTTTGTGCCCTGCCTTGGGTGTTTTTTGGCCCTTTGTTTTTGTGCCTGTTCCGTTGCCCCTGCCCCATTTGCTTGCTCAAAAATAAATAAAAATTATTAAAATATCAATGTTTGCTTTTTTGATCCCTTTTGCCTTGCCCCCTTTTTTTTGCATTTGCCCCAAATATCATTTGCTGTTTTGGCCTAATTTGTTTTGGTTGTTGTTGCCCCCCTTTTTTGCTTGCATTTTTTTTTTCCCGCGAGCTGTTGTTGCCTTGCCTTTGCCTTTTGCTATTTGTTTTGCCCCCCAACTGCTGTTGTTTGCTGTGGTAAATGATTCCGGCTTTCAGGATATGTTTTTTATTTAATTTATTTTTTCAATTATTTTTCTTATATTTTTAGTTATGGATATTTTTTAATATTTTTTCTAAATATTTAATATATTTAATATTATTAATATAAAATTAATAATTTAATTTTAATTATTATTTTATTTAATAATATATATTATTAATATATAATTTCCAATGATTATTTAATTTTCATTGCCCCTGTGATTTGTTTATTGATATGATGACCCGTTGTCTTTTCCCCTTTCCCTTTTCCTTTCCCCTATATGTATGCATGCATGCGTGTAAAGAAAGAAGTGAGGGGAGGGGGTGTGGGGAGAAGTGTGTGGGTGCGTGCGTACGTGCGTACGTGCGTGCGTGCGTGCGTGTGTGTGTGTGTGTGTGTGTGTGTGTGTGTGTGTGTGTGTGTGTGTGTGTGTGTGTGTGTCTGCGTGTGCGTGTGTGTGTGTGTGCGCGCGTGCTCAGTGTTATTGTTTTGCCGCAGAGGGGCGTGAAAGGAGTTTTACATGCTTTTAGTCTTGGTGGCAGTGACCCTTCAACTGTGATTTCATGTTCTTAAATGTTATAATTATCTTACTGAATATTTTCCTTTTATATCATTGAAATGTTTCACTTTATCTTAAAATGTAATTTTTGTTTTTCTTACCTAAATGTTTTCTTTTAACATGATTGTTCATACGTACGCTGTGATCAAGGAAGGGTGTGCAGTTGCTCATTCGTTTTTCGGTTTTATCTGTTGATGAGCATTTGTCTTTTTAAATGTTATTATTATTGTTTTTTTTCTCTTTGATTTTTTCTGACGGGCATTTTATTTTAAGTGAGCCTAAAGAAAATTTTCTGTCTTTGGTTGAAGCAGATAATAAAGTATTTTGAATTGAATTTTTTTTAATTGAGAAAGAGAGAGAGGGGGAGAGAGAAAGAGGGATAGAA